>NC_073240.2:88029090-88332121 GCF_029281585.2 Gorilla gorilla gorilla
TCCCGCTTACTGCAAGGAGTGGGGGTAAAAACGTGTGTAAGGGAGATTAAAGAGACCAATCATTTCTGGCAAAATGTTCATATTTAGAAAGTTATAAAAACTTAAGAAGTTGGTCAGGATCACCACATTGATGAAAACTGCACATTATCAGGAGTTATTGAAGCAGCACACTGCAATTTTAAGATTAATTGGAGCAAAGAGGAAAGACAAGCACCCAGGAGATAAGTAGTATGGTTCTGGGTTTGGTGGATTCAGTTTGTGGACTGGGAGGAGATGAGGGGTCTCCAATCTTTCTGATATACTTAGAGAGAAGCAAAATCCCAACCCCTGCTCTAAGTAATACTCTATCCCCGTCCTCTCCTCTTCTACCTCCCAGAATATGGAGACTATGAATCACCTTCAAAGTGTTTGAAGGTGATTCCAGAATTTTGAAACAAACAAACAAAATAAACAGAACATTTATAGCAAAGGAGATTTTCATAAAGGATGTTTTGGGGAAGGAAACGGTGGGGAAGCACAAAGTAAGTTTGTTGTTCATGCTTTACACCTGTTGAGTCTGAGGTGGTAGTAAGTGTAATAAGCATATATTTCAAGTCCTGGTGAGTAATTTGTGTTTTCAGCCAGAAATATGGGATAAGGACACAGTAAGAAGATAAGGCAGGAAGACAGATAAGACGTGTCAGTTAAAACCATAAAAAGAATGATGTCTTCCAGAGGAATTAAAGAGAGGACACATTATAAAAGCCTGAGAACTGGGGAACACCCACCTTTAGGACAGAGGAAAAAATGTGTAGTAGCAAATAGAATGGCGAGGTCTTATTCACAAAGGTAAAAGGACCAAGAGAGCCTTCTCTCATATCAGAGAAGTCAAGATAAAGAGAAAGTGAAGAAGGCAGGTGGCCAGCTGGGATACACCGCAGAATAGTGAGGAGGCCTGGAGGCCAAGAAAAGACACATTTGCACCTGGCTATTTCCTTTCAGTGCCAAGATTCTTTAATGCCATTGTGACTTTCAAAAAGGCAGTTCAGTTGGCAGGTGACATCGACACCAAAGAAATATCAGGAGGATAGGTTAAAAGGAAATAGAAGCATAGTTGTAGAACATTCATCTGGAAGTTTGGCTGTTAAGAGAAGGTGACAGGTAAAAATAGTGAGTAGGGTCATTTAAAAATCATTTCAGGATGAGAAAAAATACCTTATTTGAAAGCAATTCAGTTGAGGGGAAAAATCTGGAGAGACTAAAATAGAAAGATGTAGTAAAAAAACACAAAAACAAAAATCCCTCAGAAGGCAGAGAGAAGACTTGGCACAACTGGGAAATTGGCCCCCTCTCTGAGGTCATTGACCAGAAGAGGTAAGTGGGTGTAAATGACAATCATGTCATCTTACCTTTGAAAATACTCCCTAGCTTACAAGACTGTAAATGCAGTTTTTTATCTAAATTTTTTTTTCTTAGGTCATTAAACCTTCACAGTCACTGTGTAAGAAAGGCATTATTACATTAATCTTACATTGTATAAATGAGGTCTCAGAGCAGGTTAGGAAATAATTCAAGATTCCATACACAGGGAGTAGCTGAGTTAGGACAAGATCCCAGATCTCTTAAGCCTAAAACAAGGCATGGCGCTTTGGGAAGCTGAGGTGGGTTGATCACCTGAGGTCAGGAGTTCGAGACCAGCATGACCAACATGATGAAACTCCATCTCTACTATAAAATACAAAAAAAGTTAGCCAGCCATGGTGTCAGGTGGCTGTAATCCCAGCTACTCAGGAGGCTGAGGCAGCAGAATTGCTTGATCTCGGAAGGTGGAGGTTGCAGTGACCCAAGATCGTGCCATTGTACTCTAGCCTGGGATACAAGAACAAAACTCCATCTGAAAAAAAAAAAAAAAAAAACCACCAAACTTAAGGCATGGGCCAAGCCTTCTAAATGCTCATCACATTTGTCTACACCAATGTTAGAATATGACCAAAGAAGATGACAGCGATGCTGTGGGTTGTGGCCTCAAGCTATTAAATAAGGCAAGTGTGTGTGTGTCTCTGAGAGATAGACACACACACACACACACACACAGAGACAGAGAGGAGAGAGAGAGAGAAAAAGAGGCAGATACACACACACACACAGACAGACACACACACACACACAGAGGAGAGAGAGAAAGAGACAGACACACACACACACACACACACACACACAGAAAGAGACAGGAGAGAGAGTGCTGGGAGAGGGTATGGGTTGAATTGTGGTCCTCCAAAATATACACTGAAGCCCTGATTCCCGCTCTCTATGAATGTGTGTTTATTTGCAAACAGGGTCTTTGCAGATGTAATTAAGATGTTACTTAAGATCTTAGTTAAGATGAGGTCATACTGGAATAAAAGTAGGCCCTTGATCTAATATAACTGACGTCCTTAGAAGAGAAGAGACAGAGACAAACACATAGAAAGAAGACAGTCATGTGATGATGGAGGCAGAGATTAGAGTGATGGATCTGTAAGCAAAGCAATGCTAAGGATTGCCAGTAAACATCAAAGAGGCAAGGAAGGATTCTATCCTACAGTTTCTAGAAGAAGCATGGCCCTGCTACCACCTCAAGCTATTAAATAAGGCAAGTATGTATGTGTGTGTGCGTGTATGTGACACACACACACACACATGCGCGTGAGAGAGAGTGTTGGGAGATGGTATGGGTTGCCTTCTGGCCTCCAGAACTATAAGATAACACATTTAACACATTTCTGTTGTTTTAAGCCACCTAATTTGTGATATTTGTTACGGCAGCTCTAGAGCAGAACTGGTCTGTGGCCTGTTAGGAACCAGGCCACACAGCAGGAGGTGAGCAGTGGGCCAGTGAGCATGACCAGCTGAGCTCCACCTCCTGTCAGATCAGCGGCAGTATTAGATTCTCATAGGAGTGCAAACCCTATTGTGAACTGCACATGCAAGGAATCCAGGTTGCATGCTCCTGAGGAGAATCTAATGCCTAATGCTTGATGATCTGAGGTGGAACAGTTTCATTCAGTAACCACTCCCCCGAAGCCCAACTGTGGTCCCTGGAAAATTGTCAAATTGTTTTCCACAAAGCAGGTCCTGATGCCAAAAGTTGGGGACTGCTGCTCTAGAGAACTAATATGGGAGGATATCACCTAGATGGATTTGGTGAAAACTTGTCCAGAAAAGAGAAGGTGTGAATGACCAAAGTGGATGGTGATAGTGGGAGTTGACAAAGGGGGAAATGCATTTCTGGAATAAATACTTGCAGGCCAGTAGTACAACACTGTGGCTCAGCATAGTAATTTTGGAACCAGACACCAATGGGTTCAAATTGTTATTCTGCCTCTTTTAGGCTGGGAGACACTGATAATGTTATTTAACATTTCTAAGGCTTTGTTTACTTATTTGCAAAATGGATATAATAATTCCTACACCATGGTATTATGATGAGGATTAAATGGCATGAAACATGTAAAGTGCTTGCCACAGTGCCTTTTAGTGCTCAATAAAGTGAGGTGAGTTCCTAGTAGTTACAATAGTTACAGTTGTTGTTTATGCCTTTACCATTATATGCCTTTCTCTAACAGCATTTTTGTCTGGAAGTCTTTCCAGACAAAATATTTCCAAAGTATAGCCAGCATTTTTGTCCACAGGGAGCAGAAAAAGAAAGTGATGGGGGCAAAAATCTAACACTAAAGAGTATTTGTTTGTATGAAAAGGGCACCATGATGCTGAGGTTGGTAGTGATACTAATAGTAGTGGCAGTAGTACTGGTAGTAAGTTGGTAGTAGTACTAATAGTAGGAGCAGTAATAGAAGGAGGTACACAAAGATAAAGAGAAAAAGGGACAGTGGTTCTATTAAGTGATTACTATGTTCTAGATACTTCTCACATGCTTTGCATATATAAATAAGAAAACCCCATTGTCTCAGCCCAAAACCTCCTTAAGCTAATGAGCAACTTCAGCAAAGTCTCAGGATACAAAATTAATGTGCAAAAATCACAAGCATTCCTATATACCAATAATAGAAAAATGGAGAGTGAATTCACTCAAATCATGAGTGAACTCCCATTCACAATTGCTACAAAGAGAATAAAATACCGAGGAATACAACTTACAAGGGATGTGAAGGACCTCTTCAAGGAGAACTACAAACCACTGCTCAAGGAAATAAGAGAGGACACAAACACATGGAAAAACATTCCATGCTCATGGAGAGGCAGAATCTACATTATGAAAATGGCTACATTGCCCAAAGTAATTTATAGATTCAATGCTATCCCCATCAACTACCATTAACTTTCTTCACAGAATTAGAAACTACTTTAAATTTCATATGGAATCAAAAAAGAGCCCATATAGCCAAGACAATCCTAAGCAAAAAGAACAAAGCTGGAGGCATCACGCTACCTGACTTCAAAGTATACTACAAGGCTACAGTAACCAAAACAGCATGGTACTGGTACCAAAAAAGATATATAGACCAACAGAACAGAACAGAGGCCTCAGAAATAATGCCACTTATCTACAACCATCTGATCTTTGACAAACCTGACAAAAACAAGCAATGGGGAAAGGATTCCTTATTTAATAAATGGTGTTGGGAAAACTGGCTAGCCATATGCAGAAAACTGAAACTGAACCCCTTCCTTACACCTTATACAAAAATTAACTCAAGATGGATATAAGACTTAAACATAAGACTTAAAACTATAAAGCTTCTGGAAGAAAACCTAGGTAATACCATTCAGGACATAGGCATGGGCAAAGACTTCATGACTAAAACACCAAAAGCAATGGCAACAAAAACCAAAATTGACAAATGGGAACTAATTAAACTAAAGAGCTTCTGCACAGCAAAAGAAACTATCACCAGAGTGAACAGGTAACCTACAGAATGGGAGAAAATTTTTGCAATCTATCCATCTGACAAAGGGCTAATACCCAGAATATACAAGGAACTTAAACAAATTTACATGAAAAAACAACCCCATCCAAAAGTGGGAGAAGGATATGAACAAACACTTCTCAAAGGAAGACATTTTTGCGGCCAAGAAACATATGAAAAAAAGCTCATCACCACGTGGACATTAGAGAGATGCAAATCAAAACCACAGTGAAATACCATCTCATGCCAGTTAGAATGGCGATCATTAAAAAGTCAGGAAACAACAGAAACTGGAGAGGATGTGGAGAAATAGGAACACTTTTACACTGTGGTGGGAGTGTAAATTCGTTCAACCATTGTGGAAGACAGTGTGACAATTCCTCAAGGATCTAGAATCAGAAATACCATTTGACCCAGCAATCCTATTACTGGGTAGATACCCAAAGGATTATAAATCATTCTACTTTAAAGACACACGTATATTTATTGCAGCACTATTCACAATAGCAAGGACTTGGAACCAACCAAAATGCCCATTAATGATAGACTGGATAAAGAAAATGTGGCACATGTACACCATGGAATACTACGGAGCCAAAGAAAGAATGAGTTCATGTCCTTTGCAGGGACATGGATGAAGTTTGAAACCTTCGTTCTCAGCAAACTAATGGGAACAGAAAACTAAACACCACGTTTTCTCACTCGTAAGGGAGTTGAACAAAGAGAACACATGGACACAGGGAGGGGAACATCACACACTGAGGCCTGTCAGGAGATTGGGGGGTTGGGCGAGGAGATAGCATTAGGAGAAATACCTAACATAGATGACGCGTTGATGAGTGCAGCAAACCACCATGGCACATGTATACCTATGTAACAAACCTGCATGTTCTGCACATGTATTCCAGAACTTAAAGTATAATAATAAATAAAATAAAAATAACAACAAAAAAGCATGTTAAATATCTTAGGGAGAATAACATTGAATTTGAAATCTAAGGCTAAGAATACATTTATTCGATATGAAGAACAACATTTTGGTCTTCGTGAAAAAACTGAAAGTAATTCCAGATAACAGAGAGGGAATGGAATACAAGACCAAATTTTAAAAAAGATAATAGATAAAAAATATAATTGTTGAAAATAAAGCATTCATGATGACTCATTTGTGTAACAGAACGGTATATTATGCTGATGAATTTTTGCCTTTTTATATAATGGCCATAGATGTCAATGGATAGTGTAAACATGTCAATAATGTCATCAGCATAAATGACAGTAGTAATAGTTGTTATTTACTGAGCATTTACTGTTTTCCTGTGGTAGTACTGATGGTATTATGAGTCTTATTTTGTATAATTCTTAAATCAATCCTCTGAGGTAGTGTTTCACACACCTTTAAGGTGCTGCTTCAGATTTGCTCAGCTTCACTTATCTCTGGAACCCCTGGCTACTTGTTCCATCCCAGTTGCCTCTGCAGTAACTAACTAGGCATGGGATTTAACCAATACCGCATGGGCACAACCCAACCCACCTTACCTCATACCTGTGCTGGTCACCTTTCAGCTCCTGTCTCAGAGTTTCCTAACACTCCCTGAGAGATACAGTGCCACAGTACCTGTTCAGTGTCCATGTGTGCACAGCCCTGAAGTACAGGGATTTATTGCCATTTGGGATGAACTTGTGACCAATGAAAAATGGAAGTTCGTGAGTATATTTGCCTCCTTTTTTGCCCCTGGACTAATTTTCCTGTGATGCAATAGCTTCATAAGACTTCTCAGTGGAGAATCTCCTAAGTTAGAGCAATGGGTTGTTCTTGATCACACATGACAGCCACCAAAATGACATACCTCTATTATCCCGTTCTTCTCAGTTTCATTAACCCCTTCTCAAATTGCTGCTTCTCTGATATTTCTCTTCCAAATAAATTAGTATAGCACCAGCATTTGCCTTTTTTTATTTTTTTTATTTTTATTTTATTTTATTTATTTATTTATTTATTTTTTTTTTAAATTTTTTTTTTATTATACTTTAAGTTTTAGGGTACATGTGCACATTGTGCAGGTTAGTTACATATGTATACATGTGCCATTCTGGTGTGCTGCACCCACTAACTCGTCATCTAGCATTAGGTATATCTCCCAATGCTATCCCTCCCCCCTCCCCCCACCCCACAACAGTCCCCAGAGTGTGATATTCCCCTTCCTGTGTCCATGTGATCTCATTGTTCAATTCCCACCTATGAGTGAGAATATGCGGTGTTTGGTTTTTTGTTCTTGCGATAGTTTACTGAGAATGATGGTTTCCAGTTTCATCCATGTCCCTACAAAGGACATGAACTCATCATTTTTTATGGCTGCATAGTATTCCATGGTGTATATGTGCCACATTTTCTTAATCCAGTCTATCATTGTTGGACATTTGGGTTGGTTCCAAGTCTTTGCTATTGTGAATAATGCCGCAACCCTTCATGCTAAAAACTCTCAATAAATTAGGTATTGATGGGACGTATTTCAAAATAATAAGAGCTATCTATGACAAACCCACAGCCAATATCATACTGAATGGGCAAAAACTGGAAGCATTCCCTTTGAAAACTGGCACAAGACAGGGATGCCCTCTCTCACCGCTCCTATTCAACATAGTGTTGGAAGTTCTGGCCAGGGCAATCAGGCAGGAGAAGGAAATAAAGGGTATTCAATTAGGAAAAGAGGAAGTCAAATTGTCCCTGTTTGCAGACGACATGATTGTTTATCTAGAAAACCCCATTGTCTCAGCCCAAAATCTCCTTAAGCTGATAAGCAACTTCAGCAAAGTCTCAGGATACAAAATCAATGTACAAAAATCACAAGCATTCTTATACACCAACAACAGACAAACAGAGAGCCAAATCATGAGTGAACTCCCATTCACAATTGCTTCAAAGAGAATAAAATACCTAGGAATCCAACTTACAAGGGATGTGAAGGACCTCTTCAAGGAGAACTACAAACCACTGCTCAAGGAAATAAAAGAGGATACAAACAATTGGAAGAACATTCCATGCTCATGGGTAGGAAGAATCAATATCGTGAAAATGGCCATACTGCCCAAGGTAATTTACAGATTCAATGCCATCCCCATCAAGCTACCAATGACTTTCTTCACAGAATTGGAAAAAACTACTTTAAAGTTCATATGGAACCAAAAAAGAGCCCGCATCGCCAAGTCAATCCTAAGCCAAAAGAACAAAGCTGGAGGCATCACACTACCTGACTTCAAACTATACTACAAGGCTACAGTAACCAAAACAGCATGGTACTGGTACCAAAACAGAGATATAGATCAATGGAACAGAACAGAGCCCTCAGAAATAATGCCGCATACCTACAACTATCTGATCTTTGACAAACCTGAGAAAAACATGCAATGGGGAAAGGATTCCCTATTTAATAAATGGTGCTGGGAAAACTGGCTAGCCATATGTAGAAAGCTGAAACTGGATCCCTTCCTTACACCTTATACAAAAATCAATTCAAGATGGATTAAAGATTTAAACGTTAGACCTAAAACCATAAAAACCCTAGAAGAAAACCTAGGCATTACCATTCAGGACATAGGCATGGGCAAGGACTTCATGTCCAAAACACCAAAAGCAATGGCAACAAAAGACAAAATTGACAAATGGGATCTAATTAAACTAAAGAGCTTCTGCACAGCAAAAGAAACTACCATCAGAGTGAACAGGCAACCTACAACATGGGAGAAAATTTTCGCAACCTACTCATCTGACAAAGGGCTAATATCCAGAATCTACAATGAACTCAAACAAATTTACAAGAAAAAAACAAACAACCCCATCAAAAAGTGGGCGAAGGACATGAACAGACACTTCACAAAAGAAGACATTTATGCAGCCAAAAAACACATGAAAAAATGCTCATCATCACTGGCCATCAGAGAAATGCAAATCAAAACCACTATGAGATATCATCTCACACCAGTTAGAATGGCGATCATTAAAAAGTCAGGAAACAACAGGTGCTGGAGAGGATGTGGAGAAATAGGAACACTTTTACACTGTTGGTGGGACTGTAAACTAGTTCAACCATTGTGGAAGTCGGTGTGGCGATTCCTCAGGGATCTAGAACTAGAAATACCATTTGACCCAGCCATCCCATTACTGGGTATATACCCAAAGGACTATAAATCATGCTGCTATAAAGACACATGCACACGTATGTTTATTGCGGCATTATTCACAATAGCATTTGCCTTTTTTAAGAACCCAGGCTAAGACAATGGCACCAGAACGAGGCTGTTTTGTAATGTCTGTTCTGCAGTGGCATCACCATCTCTGTGACCTTCACCTGTGCATAATTGGGATGAGGTGAAGGTGGAATGCAGAGCATGGGATATGCAGTGGTTGTGGTGATGAAAGAAAATGGGCACAATGACAAGTATAGGAATTGTGGAGTTGGGTGGTGTTCTGTGGTTAGCAGATCTATGCGAACCTACCCCTAAAAGTCCAAGGAAGCTGAGAAGCCAAAGAAAGAGGCTGACATATGCAGTTTTTCAGGAAAGAAAGAGGTAAACATCTAACAGGGACTTACAACAGAAGCCATGTCTGTGTCTTGGGTGGTGGCAAGACAAGATAGTGGATTCCCACACCATTACCCCTCAGACCTAGCTAAACTGTAGGGAAAGAGATGTGTAGGATAACTACTGAAGAGCAGGATTTACAGTAAATATAATAACATCAGGGTTGTTTTGACCTAAGGGCAGGATTTATGGTAAGTACATGCTCTTACACAAGGAAGAGTAGATGATATAGAAATCTTAGAGGCGTTCCTAATATTGGGGTTAAACAGAAGTCAACATGGCAGATGAGCAGCCAAGATGGAGTTGCTTTAGTCTCAATAGATGGCTTTTGTTAACAATGCTAGTAGCCTTGACGATAGAAAATGATAGGCTCAGGTCAACTGCTAGCTTAAGTCATGCAATGAAACCTGGAGTCACCTTATAAAAGCTTTTAGTGATACCCTTATCTTCTGTAACTATAAGGCATACAGTACTGAAAATCAGGCACAGACTCTATCGTAACAGAGCTGCTAATGGAACCTAAATACTCACCTTTAAAAATTAAGGCCTTGAGAGAAATGGTGGGACATACGACCTGAGATATGGACATTGGATGAACATGTCTGAGGATCTTTAATCCCCTAATTCTCTTGAATTCCTCAGGCCAGTAGAAGTAACCCCCTCTCAATTTCTGCAGGACAACAGTCTGTCAGTGCCTTGAAATTTGCAATATCTCACCTGAAGAAGGAGCCTTGCGAAATAATGCTTATACACTTCAAGAGTCTTTCTCGTATCCTTCATTGCCTCCAGGCCAATAATCAGGGTTAGGTCTTAGCACAGACCAATCAGGAAAATACAGCCTTGCTCTAGGAAATATAGACTACATGCAATAATAAACTAAAATAAATTGCAGGATCTTGCTAATGTGTTTGAGTGAGAAACAGGAGAATCTGTATGAGAATGTATCCTAAGTAGGTGAGATTGGGATAGCAAGAAGCAAATATAAGACTGGACAGGGGAGAATTTATTAACATAGGAGAAATCACCTGAGAATCTGGGTTTAAAGTTTCATCAAAGACCCTAAAGCAAATTTGGAAAGTCTGCTGGATCCACCATAACAACAGGCTAAAGGAGAAAAATCATACTCGTAGAATTATTGTGGAAAAAGTTAAAATTCAATACCCTTTCATTAAACCCTTTCATCTCAGAAAATTAGAAATGGAGGAGAATTACCTCAACAATAAAAGGCATCTACAAAAAAAGCATATGAATAATATTGTATTTAGTAATCAAAGGCTAAATGTTTTCCCCTGATGACTGGGAACAAGGTAAGCATGTTCACTCTCACCATTACTATTCAACACAGGCCTGGAAGCTCTAGCAAGAATAAGAAAAAAAATAAATAAAAGACACATATTAGAAAGGAAGAAATCAAATCCTCCCTATTTGCACATAAGATTGTCTATGTAAAACATTCCATGGAATCTATCCTACCCAATACCCCCCAAAAACTTGAGAACTAATAAATGAGGTTATTAAGATTGTAGAATCTAAGATCAATACACAAAAATGAATCATGTTTCTATACTAAAAATGAACATACTGAAACTAAAATTTAAAATATAATACCATTTATAATTGCTTCAAAGAAAATACAGCACCCACATATACCCTTAACAAAACATGTACAAGAATGGTATGATTACAATTATAAAATGCTGAAGACAGAAATTGAAAATCTAAGTAAGCAGAGGGACATACTATGTTCATGGATTGGAAAACTCTATACAGTAAAGATGATATTTATCCCCAAATTGATCTATAGGCTTAATAAAATTCCTATCAAAATCCCAGGAAGTTTTTTTTTCATGAACACAGCTTATTCTAAAATTTATATGAAAAGATACATATCCTAGAGTAGCTAAAACAATTTTGACCAAAAAACATAGTGAGATGAATCACTCTATCTGACACTTGAGCTTAATTTATAGCTATAGTAATCAAGGCAGCATGATATTGGCAGGGGAATAGACACATATAGATCAATAGAACAGAAAAGAGAATTCAGAACTAGGTGTGGTATGGTGGCTTACATCTAAAATCCCAGCACTTTGGGAGGCCAAGGAAGGTGGATCACTTGAGGTCAGGAGTTCAAGAGCAGCCTGGCCAACATGGAAAAACACGATCTCTACTAAAAATACAAAAATAGCCGGGTGTGGTGGCGCACATCTGTAATCCCAGCTACTTGGGAGGCTGAGGAAGGAGAATCACATGAAGCCAGGAGGGGGATGTTGCAATGAGCTAAGATTGTGCCACTGCACTCCAGCCTAGGTGACAGAGTGAGACTTTGTCTCAAAACAAAAACAAACAAACAAAAAACAGACAGAAAAACAGAATTCAGAACTAAACCTACACAACTATATTCCAAAGTTGCAAAAGCAGTTGAAGGGAGGAAATCATTTTAACAAATGGTGTAGAAGCAATTGGACATCCATAGGAAAGAAAATGCACCTGGACCTACAACTCACACCTTATTCAATAATTGGCTGAGTCTTTAGTCTTGATACCAAAAGCATGATCCATAAAAGGAGAAATTGATAAACTGGGTTTCATCAATATTAAACACTTTCTTTTTTGTAAAAGACTCAAAAAGGAGTTGAAAAGACAAGGTAGAAACTGTAAAAAAAAAAAAAAAAAAAAAAAAAGGTTGCAAGCCAGATATCTGGGAAAGAACTTTTATCAATAATATACTAAATAAAAACTCTTACAACTCAACAGTAAAAGTTCAAACCGTCCACTTAGAAAATGGACAAAATACCCCAAAAAGAGACATTTTAGCAAAGGAAATACACAGATGGCAAATAGCACATGAAAAATATGTTCAGCATTATTAACCATCAGGAAAATAAAAAAAGGAAGGAAGGAAAGAAAGGAAGGGAAGGGAAAGAGGGAGGGAGGAAGGAAGGAAGAGAGGGAGGGAGGGAGAAAGGGAGAGAGGGAGGCAGAGAGGGAGAGAAAGAAAGAAAAACAAAAAAACCAATAATGGGATACCTATCAGAATGGCTACTTTTTTTTAAGTGATAGCACTAAATATTGATGAGAATGTAGAGAACCTGGATCACTCATTCATTCCTGGTAGAAATGTGACAGATGATAGATGGATGGATGGATAGATAGATAGATAGATAGATAGATAGATAGATAGATAGAGATAAATTGTAGATACACATGCAGTTGTAAGAAATAATACAGAGAGATTCCCTGTACCTTTCACTGAGTTCCCTTCAGCAGTAACTTCTCGCAAAAAAAAAAAATTACAATCAGAATATTTCACACTGATGTAATCCACTGATTTTATCATATTTCTCCAGTTTTGCTTGTACTTATTTGTGTGTGTATGTACGTATAGAAGAAAAGTTAAAAAAAATCTTCAGAGTAGTTCCTTAAAGCTTCTACACATCAAAGCCCTATATTAAGGAGATAGAGATCCCTTTGCCTATGTAGGAAATGGCAAATATCATTGATGTTCTGGAGAACTAACTGTTGCCAGAAAGCAGAAGATAATCTCAGTAGAGATTTGAGGATGACGCTTGGTAAAGTCCGAGGGATGCAGTGTCTGCCACCTGAAGAATATTGAGAATGAAGTCAGAAGAGTCGGGGCAATGGAAATATTAGAACTGATTTATTACACGACATCTAAAATTTACCATCTGATAATATTTTCTTAGAATTCCCAGAAAACACTCTTTTCACTAAGTCAGTGGTCCTTACACTTGAACTTTAGAGTTTCCAGGAGATCAAAATTTCCAGAAGGGCTTGTTAGATATAGATTTCTGGGTCCCATTCCCAAAGTCTCATTTAGTAGACCCTAAAATTTCAGGTTTTAAAATTTGCATTTCTAAAAAGCTCCTAGGTGCTGTTAATGTTACCGTTCTGGGGTCTACACTGAGAGAGAACTCTGCACTAACACAGTAAGAAATGCACTGGGGATAAGGGAGCATCAGCATTGTTGAGAAGTTCAGTGGTGGGTGTCCTCTGTAGGCTAGATTTGACCATGGGAATTCTTAACATGGAAATAATCTCCCTAAGACAAATGGTGATGATGAGATTCCAGAATGGTTGAGACTGGGTGGCAGCACTTAACTATCAGAGACAAGGAGAATATACCTGATATAATTATTATAATGGGTAAGAACACTGTCGTAGTAATCTGGATGTCTCAACCTGCAGAAGTTTGTAGCAATGTCTGAGATCAAGGTGACTTTTTATTAAAGGCAAAGATCTACCCCATAAGGAAGGGCCCTACAATGTCATTGCAAGTAGATGTGGTAAAGATCCCTCTGATTCCGCCCAAAGGGACCTGTGCTAGGATTACTATGTATGAGGAGCAGGAAATAACTAGACTATTTGAGGGCTGTTAGATAGATGTTCTAAGCTGACACCAATACCAGGGGACCTAAAATGCCTTCACATTTCTCTAGAGTTGGGGTATAAGAAAGCCAGGTATTAAATAGGATGTGGCTCAAGCACATCTCATGGTGGGCCCAGTGGGTACATATATATATATATATGTATATATACACACATATATATATCTATATATATACATGTATATATATATACATATATGTGTGTATATATATACATATGTATATATATATATATATACACACATATGTGTATATATATATATATATATAGCCTGTGGTTATTTTCCTGGGTTCTGAATGTATGATGGACATAGATTTACTTAATAGCCAGCCATGTTGATTATCTGATGTGTAGAGCAATGGCTGTAATGGTGAGAATGGCTAAGTTGAAGCCCCCACCTCCTCTCCCTTTCAGCTAAGATACACATCAGAGGCAATATTTGTCTTCTTTGAGGAAACTCTGAGACCACTACCACCACCAAAGATGTTCAATTATGCAGGAGTAGTGGTCCTCTTCCTTTCTCCCATTAATATGTCTAGATCCTGCAGAAGCCAGGTGGATTGTGGTGGATTATGGTGGCTACCACAAGATAAAAGATGGTAGCCCTATCTGTGCCTTCCTGCTGGGTGTGTTATTTTTACAGACAATTAACATAGTCTCTGGCACTTGATGTAGGGCTTTTTTTTTTTTTTTTTTTTTGAGACAGTATCTTGTTTTGTCACCCGGGCTGGAGTGCAGTTGCGTGATCATAGTCACTGCAACCTTGAACTCCTAGGCACAAGAATTCCTCCTGCCTCAGCCTCCTGGATAAGTATGACTACAAATACATGCCACCTTGCCCAGCTAATTCTAAAAAATTGTTTGTAGAGACGGGGGTCTCACTTTGTTGCCTAGGCTGGTCTCAAACTCCTGGGCTCAAGAGATCCTCCTGCCTCAGCTTCCCAAAGTTCTGAGATTACAGCCATGAGCCACTGTGCTCAGCCTGTTGTATGACTTTTTTATGGCAAATGATTTCTTGATCATTCTGGCAGGTTGAATAATAACCCCCAAATATGTCCATGTCACAATCCCAGAAATCTATAAATTTTAATGTACATGGAAAAAAGGGACTTTGCAAATGTGATTAAGTGTAGAATCTCGAGATGGGAAGATTATCCTGAATTATCCCAGTGGGCTGGATGTCATCATACATGTCCTTATAAATAGGATTAGAAGGGTCAGAGTCAGAAGAAAGCACTGTGGTGACAGGAGGAGAGACTGTAGAGATGCACTTTGAAGATGGAGGAAGGGGCTACAAGCTAAATAACACCAGGGGTCTCTAGAAGTAGAAAGTAGAAGATCTAGAAAAGGCAAAGAAACGAGTTTTCCTCTAAAACCCCAGAAGGGACCAGCGCTTCTAACACCTTGCCTTTAGCCCAGTGAGATTAGTTATAGACATCTTGTCTTCAGAAATATGACAGAATACATTTGTATTGTTTTAAGAAACCAAATTTGTGGTAATTTGTTCAATAGCCATAAGAAAGGAATATGCCATTAGTATCAGCAAAAAGGATTAACACAGTGCAAATTACTCACTGCCTGCACCAAGGCTGTGATAAAGTTTAAAATTGTATATACAGTCATATATAATTCATATGGTCATAAAGTTCAAAAGTATATATACCGGGAGGCTGAGGCAGGAGAATGGCGTGAACCCGGGAGGCGGAGCTTGCAGTGAGCCGAGATCGCGCCACTGCACTCCAGCCTGGGCAACAGAGCGAGACTCCGTCTCAAAAAAAAAAAAAAAAAAAGTATATATACATATATACTGTGTATTTATATGGTATAATAAATATTATATATATAGTATGTATATAATTGAATGTATTATTGTCCTTAAATTGATGACATGATGTTGATTGGACCTAGTGAGTAGGAAATAGCAAATACTATTGATGTCCTGGTTATTACATGTTGGCAGAGAGTAGAAGATAATCTCAATAGAGACTCGTGGGGTGATGCATTGGTGAAGTTCAGAGGGATGCAGTCTCTACCATGTGCTGGGACTGTCTAAAGTTAAGGATAAGTTGTTAGAATTTGCACTTTCTACCACTAAGTAAGAGGCACAACTCTTAGTGGGCTTCTTAGAATTTTAGAAGAAACATATGCCGCATATGAGAATACTGCTCCAACTTGGAAAACCGCAAGAGTCAAGTGGGCTCTGATAAAGAGAAGCCTCTGTAACAGGCTTAGAATGCAATGCAGGCTGCCCTTCCACTCATGCCATATGACTCTGTAAATCTGATGGTGTCAGATGTTGCTGTGGTAAAGAATGATGATGTGTTGTTTCTCTGACAAGCCCTAATTAGAGAGTCACAGTTCACATGCCAGATTTCTGAAGCAAGATCAGGCCTTCTATGGAAGAGAACCACTTGCCATTTGAAAAAAAACATCAGTAGAACTATTTGGTCATTTCAAATGGAAAGAAAAGTAATCTGAAGATAAGGACACACAGACTTCTGGGCTTTGAGGAATGGCTGAGCTTGTTGCATAGGATTCTGGAAGAAATTAAACCTGAAGATCTGAGACAAGCAGATTTGAGGGAGAGATAGTCACAGACCTGTAGGAATGGTCCCAAAGCATACAGTTATTTTATTTTTAAAAAATTATAATATTTATTAAATTTTGTTACTATTTATAACATAGATTTATTGACTTTTGGTTGGAAAAACTAGTTGCATGCATTTGTTCAGTTCATTGCAGAATCTTTAGCACCCTGGCCTAAGGATTAAATGCCCATAGTATACCACTTTTATTGCAATAGCCAAGAATGCTGCTACACATTTTCACACACCCCCAGGAGGGTACTTAGTTCTCATTCTGCTTAAGAATGATTTAATACCATGAAACTTACCACCAGGTATGATTCTTAGAATAATTTTATATGTTTCCAATTTTTAGAGTTAGATGTATTTAAATTATCTCAAATATATTATTAATGTATTTTTAAATCTTTTTTTGATGTATAACACATATACTCTACTCTCAGAACTAAGTTTTAAAGAATACAATTTGATGAATTTTTTTTACCTACACATTATACCCATGCAATCACCATCCAGGTTAAGATGTTGAATATTTTTAGGACTTCAGAAATCTTTATTACCCTTTTCAATCAACCTCTGAGAGGTTAACTTCTAATCTAACTTCTATCACCATGTATTAGTTTTGCCTGTTTTTGAATCTTATTTTTTTTAAAAAAAGAATCATAGTAAAACATTCAGATCTCTATCTTTAATCCTTCCAGAAAGCATCTACCACCAGGGAGGCTTCAGTCACCAGGTGGACAGAATGATTCATCCAGGCATGTGAACTAGTCTCTGACTAGTTTATCCCAGTGTTGGTGCAATCAGTCCATGAACATGGGGTCATGGTGGTAAAGATGAAGGCTAGACAAAAGCTCAACAGCGTAAGTTCTCCCTGATCTAGCTACTGTCAGGGCCTAGTGTCTATCCTGTCAGCAACATACACTGGGCCCTCCACGTAGCTCCATTTATTTAAAAGGCCAGCCATTAATAGCAGACAGGCCAATTATTCTGAACCTCTTTTATCCTGGAAGGGTATTAATTTGTCCTTACTGGACTTAATAGGTACTCCAGGCTATGATTTTGTCTTTTTTGTCAGCAGGGACTCCACCCATACCACTAACAGTTCTTATAAAATGCTTGCATGGCATCTCATACAACAATGCTTCAGATTAAGACACACATTGTATTAGTCTTTTCTCATGCTGCTAATAAAGACATACCCAAGACTGGGTAATATATAAAGGAAAGAGGTTTAATGGACTCACAGTTCCACATGGCTGGGGAGGCCCCACAATTATGGCAGAAGGCAAAGGAAGAGCAAAGTCATGTCTTAGGTGGCTACAGGCAAGAGAGAGCATGTGCAGGAGAACTCTTCTATGTAACACCATCAGATCTCGTGAGACTTATTCACTACCATGAGAACAGCATGGGAAAAACCTGCCCGCATGATTCAATTACCTCTCCCTGGGTTACTCCCATGACACATGAGGATTATGGGAGCTAAAATTCAAGATAAGATTTGGGTGCAGACAGAGCCAAACCATATCATTAAACCCCTGGACCCTCCCAAATCTCATATCCTCACATTTCAAAACCAATGATGCCTTCTCAACAGTTCCTCAAAGTCTTAACTCATTTTAGCATTAACTCAAAAGTCCATAGTCCAAAGTCTCATCTGAGACAAGACAAGTCCCTTCTGCCTATGAACCTGTAAAATCAAAAGCAAGTTAGTTACTTCCTAGACACAATGTGTATACAGGTATTGGGTAAATACACCCAAATGGGAGAAATTGCCTAAAACAAAGGGGCTACATTGAATTCTGAAATCCAGAAGGCCAGTCAAATTTTAAAGCTCCAGAATGTTCTCCTTTGACTCCATGTCTCACATCCAGGTCATGCTGATGCAAGAGGTGGGTTCCCATGGTCTTGGGCAGCTCTGCCCCTGTGGCTTTGCAGAATATAGCCTGCCTCCTGGCTGCTTTCATGGACTGGCATTGAGTGTCTGCAGATTTTCCAGGCACATGGTGCAAGCTGTCAATGGATCTACCTTTCTGGGGTCTGGAGGGCGGTGGCCTGCTTCTCATACCTCCACTAGGCAGTGCCCAGTGGGGAAATCTGTGTGGGGGCTTGCACCCCACATCTCCCTTTTGCACTACCCTAGCAGAAGTTCTCCATGAGGATTCCACCCCTGTAGCACACCTCTGCCTGGATATCCAGGTGTTTCCATACGTCTTCTGAAATCTAGGCAAATGTTGTCAAACCTCAATTCTTGACTTCTGTGTCCCTGCAGGCCCAACACCACATGTAAGCTGCCAAGGCTTGGGGCTTGCACCCTCTGAAGCAACGGCCTGAGCTCTATGTTGGCCCCTTATAACCATGGCTGGGATGCAGAGCACTAAGTCAGAGACTGCACAAAGCAGCAGGGCACTGGGCCAGGCCCATGAAACCATATTTTCCTCCTAGGCCTCCAGGTCTGTGATGGAAGGGGCTGCTGTAAAGACCTCTCAGATGCCCTGGAGACATTTTCCCCTTGTTTTGGTGATTAACATTTGGCTCTTCGTTACTTATGCAAATTTCTGCAGCCGGCTTGAAATTCTTCTCAGAAAATGGGTTTTTCTTTTCTACTCCATTATCAGGCTGCAAATTTTCTGAACTTTTATATTTTTTGCTTCCCTTTTAACATAAGTTCCAATTCCAACCATCATAGCTTTGTGAATACATAAAACTGAATACTATTAACAGTACCCAAGTCACCTCTTGAATGCTTTGCTGCTTAGAAATGTATTCTCCAGATGCCCTAAATCATCTCTCTCAAGTTCAAAGTTTGACAGATCTCTAGGACAGGGGCAAAATGTCACCAGTCTCTTTGCCAAAACATAGAAAGAGTCACACTTTTGCTTCAGTTTCCAAAAAGTTCCTCATCTCCATCTGAGACCACCTCAGCCTGGACTTTGTTGCCCATATCACTGTCAGCATTTTGGTCAAAGCCATTCAACAAAGGTCTAGGAAGTTTCAAACTTTCCCACATCTTCCTGCCTTCTTCTGAGCCCTTCAGACTGTTCCAACCTCTGCCTGTTACCCAGTTCCAAAGTCACTTCCACATTTTCAGGTATCTTTGTAGCAGCACCTCACTCTACTGGTACCAATTTACTGTATTAGTCTGTTCTCATGCTGCTAATAAAGACATACCATAGACTGGGTAATTTATAAAGGAAAGAGGTTTAATGGACTCACATTTCCACATGGTTGGGGAGTCCTTACAATCATCATGGAAGGCAAACGAGGAACAAAGTCATGTCTTAAACAAGGCAGCAGGCAAGGGAGAGCATTTGCAGGGGAACTCCCCTTTATAAAACCATCAGATCTCATGAGACTTAATCACAGCACGGAAAAGACCCGCCCCCATGATTCAGTTGCTTCCCATTGGGTTCCTCTCATGACTCGTGGGCATTATGGGAGCTACAATTCAAGAAGAGATTTGGGTGGGACCCAGCCAAACCATATCACCCATTTAATGGCAAAAAGAGTATGTCCTTGGGCACATGCCCATGAGATTCACAAATCACGTAATGTATTTGATATGGTTTGGCTGTGTCCCCACCCAAATCTCAACTTGAATTGTACCTCCCAGAATTCCCACAAGTTGTGGGAGGGACCCAGCAGGAGGTAATTGAATCATGGGGGCTGGTTTTTCCCATGCTAGTCTCGTGATGGTGAATAAGTCTCAGAAGATCTGATGGGTTTATCAGGGGTTTCTGCTCTTGCTTCTTCCTCACTCTTCTCTTGTTGCTGCCGTGCAAAACTTGCCTTTTGCCTCCAGTCATGATTCTGAGGCCTTCCCAGCCATATGGAACTGTAGGTCCAATTAAACTTCCTTTTCTTCCCAGTTTCAGGTATGTCTTTATCAGCAACATGAAAACGAACTAATACAGTACTCCATCACCACATTTCAGACCAAAAGAATGCTGGAATAGCCTGCTAAAGCTCAAATAGAGCAGCATCTCAGAACAACATCGTGAACAGCTGGGACACTATTTTCTTTGATTGAGAACATGCCCAGAATCAACAAGAGTACATAGTGCTATGTCCCCAGTACTTAAGACACATGGGTCCAGAAATCAGTGTGCAAAAATAGAATTTACACATCTCAGCCTCACTCCTGTCAACTCAATTTCTATTTTGTTTTTCACCCTTGAAAACTCAGCCTCTTCCTAATTAAAGACCCTCAGTTTCCCAAAAAAGAAGGCTGGTGCCAGGGGACACATTTAGTTTCCTGCAGAACTGAAAGCTACAACTCTCATAAGCCCATATTAGGCTTATGAGCCAGCAAACAAGAAAAGAGCTACTCTGCTGGAGGTGGGTGCTTGACTTTGATCACTATGAGGCATTATAGTTTCTCCTACACAATGGAGAGAAGGAAGCCCTATGTCGGGATACTAGAGGATTCAATGGGGTATCTGTTTGTGCTTCTGTACCCCAAAACAGAGGTAAAAACAAGTGTTTGCAGCAACCATGGTATCCCAATAATAGATGCAAGGCAACTAAGAGTTCAGTCCCTATAGGGGTAAAGTTCTGGGTCACTCCATCAGGCAAGCAACCCAGACCAGCTCAGTGTGCAAGAAATCAAAAAAGGGAAGTAGAGAAGGGAGATCATGAATGTCATGGTCTCAGAATCAGCTCTATGGCACCAGGGAATTTAACCTGTTTCATAAACACTCGTGCCTTAATCCTTCTCAGAAATCATAGCTGCCACCAGCTAAAGAGAGCTCCATGAATAATTTACAGGCCCTCTTAGGGATAAATTAGGATCTGCTCATAAAAATAGAAGTACCTCTGTATTGTGAGAGGCTGGAATAATAAGAGGGCACGTGCGGATCTGAGTGCCGCTAGGGGAACACTGTATCAGGCACCTCCTTATGTACCCTTTCTGATCCTTTTGACCTTATGTGTCTCTAGGCTGCGTGTTTTGCCCAGTTACCACTAGGGAGCCAACTCTGCATGGACTTTGACCCACTTCACATGGATACAACCCAATAGAACTTGTCCATGCCAGGCCACTGTCACCTTCGACTCTGGAGCTTCTCCGTTGACACTAAATCGTGAGATGCCATGAGACCTACATGGCATGCACAAGCCAGAGGTGTGGGGAAGTTAATTTTCTTTGGGGAAAACCTATGAAATGTGGGATCCAGAGGATAAATTCTTCTTTCCTTTCCTATGGACTGTCTTGAGGAGCAGTACTTCTTAAGACTACTCTAAAGACAGTCCCACGATATTTAGCAATTGTGTTCACTTGCTACCATGCAGTGAACAGTTTAGTAAGGTACCTACATATGGACTCTCTTGTCTGAGTCACTCCCCTTTTCCAGGCTCTTGCTTCCCTAGTATTACATTTAAGGGTTAACTAGTGGCCTCAGGCTCTTTTTTCTGGGTAGTCCAGGCTAAGACAGGTGTATACTATTTGATCCCCATTTTATAGATGAGAAACTGAGGCAAAAAGAAGTGAAGCAACTCACTGGGATCATATATCTAGGTCTTTCACATCTAGATCAGCCTGGCTTACAATCTAGATCTTAATTAATGTATTTAATAGAAGACATGATCTAGTTGCTGAAAACAGTTGGGATGGTAAAAATCAATCCTGTAGATTAAGCAGTAATGGTTTGAATGGGGTGGTGTATAACGGAGTCCTGAACTATAAATGATCAGGAAAGGTGATTTGATAATTACTCAGTGGGAGTAAGTAAAAGGCTGTTGCCTTCTAGCGTGGCATAGACCAGTGTAGGGACACTATTCTGCCATTTGGAAATACCGTAGAAAAAGCATTCTGTAAGAGATGGCTATGGTGTTTCTGGTAAGCACGTTCAAAAAAAGGGAGGAGAGAGAGAGAGGAAGAAGTAGAAGGAAAAAAATTAAGACCTGGTCACAGGGTAAGGGGATTTCCCTAACAAGTTAGTAGGTGAAATATATGGCTAGGGTAAAGTGATGAATAGTTAGGGTCTGAGCTGAAAGTTTTCAAGGATTGGGATATAAATGACTATAGTAGGAGACCCGGGCAGGGAACAAAGGGTGCGGGGCATTAGCTGGGAAGGAGGTAGGTGTGGAGCAGATATCAGAAGCTGGACCTGCCATCATGCACAGAAATATGTGTATGATCCATGTATGTACGATCCATTGGCTCCTATCAAGGGAAGTCCATCTTCTTTCATTCACACAGGTCTATGGGCCAGATCCCACACACAAAGTGAAGGAAAAACAGTTTCTTATCTTTCATCAAGTCTGCTATTGAACAAGAACATGCTGCTTCTAGCTTATCCCTTGACTAAACTATATTTATTTATATTCTGCAGTCTTACAAAGAAAACCTCTCCTACCCTTATAAACATGAGAGGCAGAAGTTCAGTTTTATACAGCTAAACAGAGATTGCCTGTTTAAAGAAAAATCTGGAAATTGGTACTGGATGAAAAGAATATTCACTGACTTTAAAATATTGGAGATTATGCTCTGAAGTCCAATAACTTATTTGTTCAATAGGCCACATGGGTAGCCCTGAAAGTAGAAGCTGATGAAATCAAGGCGGGGAAGTAGAGAAGGTCAGTGACTTAAGAGTTAAGATAACAAAGAACCAGCTCTCAGATCTTGGTCCTTTCAGTAGAAGTAATTTTTTCAGAGGTATTAGCGTACCGATTTACACTATCTCAACTCTAAATTAATTAACACAGTGTAATGGATGAAAGAAATACTCCAGACATGCCGACATCAGGCAGCAGTATCCTAACTTACCTTTCAGATTCTACTTTTTCTCAGGTCCTCCAACAGTCTGTTCTCACCCCAAGACAAGCTCTCCTTTAAGGAGTCTAGTTATATTATCTTCTCCTTCAAGCCATACAATACCTCCCTTTTGCATTAGTAATAAAATTCAAAATTTTTATCCTGGTCCCAGTGACGTAGCTCTAGCCTGCCTCTCTCACCTCACATGGGTACCCTCCCCCTCACCCTCACCACATGTTCCAGTCATACTAGCGTTTGTTCTCTTGTTTAGTGCCTTAATCTTTTTACAGGAGGTTTCTAATCATTAGGACTCAGCTGAAAGAATCCATCTCAGAGGGACCTTCTGCAACTTCCCAGATAGTAGTAGCCATTCCTCCTATGTCTTGTCCCTGTAACATCACTCTTTTGTTTCCTTTATGCTGATTTTCATTATCTGAAACTAACTTGCTTATATATTTATCTGTTCATTATCTGCTTCCTCATACTACATATAATCTTCAAAAGAGCAAGAACTAATTTTGCAGTGCTCACAGTTACACCTCTAGCACCTAGAAAAGGGCTTGGAAGACAGCCACACATGCTCCTTTCCCCGAATAAAAATTGATGAGTGAGTAAATGAATGAATGCATGAAACTAAATATTCTTAGCGCATTTCACAGTCTATACAACTTCAGGATCCCTGCATATACATCCTCAAGATTACCACTTTTATTACAGGCTGTTCCAGAAGACTTCCTATCAAAAAAAAAAATGCCATTTAGTACAAAATGACTACTAAGCCTTCCAAGAAACCAAGGACGTTCTAGTACCAATTGAATACTATTGCATGCTGGTCATTTATTTTATTTATTTATTTGCCTTACAAATTCTGAGTTATTGTTGTGTATATGAAGCAAGGGTCACCAAATTACAGTCTCCAGGCCAAATTTGGCTCACCCCCTATTTTTATAAATACATTTTAATGGGAAAACAGCCACAGCCTTTTGTTTACATATTTTTATGGCTTCTCGTGTCAAAAAGGCAGAGCTGAGGAGCTGCGACAGAGATGGTATAACCCCCGAAGCTGAAAATATTTGCTGTCTGACCCTTTACGGGAAAAAGTTTACTGATTCTTGATATACAGCAATATGTACTCAAAAATAGAAACTGTGTGAGAAAAAGAGCTGCAAAATGTCAGGGGGAAAAATGAGAGCATTGACTGGTGTTTTCTTTGGGTAAAATCCAGGAAATTTGATAGTGACCAAATTAGAAGTGTATCCTCAAAATGGTTTTGGATTAGAGCGTGAGAGAGAAGACTACATTTCAGTGGTTAGCTCAGAAATCAGAAGTTTACTGGCTGAAGACCAACCTTTCTTTCAGGCTAGTTCTGTATTCTCTTGCTAAGAGACACTTAGTTCCCTTCCACTTCACACTGGGCCCCCTCTTCCTACCTTTGTTTGCATCTGTTCTCTGTGCAATCCGGAAGGTAGGGAACACTGCCATCTTCATGATGAATCGTTTCCTCCATTGAATTGCAATTACAGGTTTTAATAAGTTCATTATTTCACCTAGTTTTTGGGTCCTGACGGTTATGCTGTGGAAACTAATTGAATTGGCTTTACCTCAAGGCATTCCCGCAAGAAGATTTTTACGTTGCCATTTGGGAATTTTTTGGCTGTTTGACCAAATTAGCCCTAATTGCTCTGTAACCTAAAAAAAAAAAATTCTTATTTTTATATTTTTCCTTTGAAAGATTTTACATTCTATTCCTACTCTGAACACAGTGCTCTTTATATAAAAAGACAAATCACTGGCCTATAAGTTAGTGTGTTATATACCGAGCTTCTTATATAAGAGGCTATAGAGTGTTTGTATAATATACCCTTATTCTTTTTCATAGCCCTCCTTTAGAATAATTTTTTAAAAGTGTGGAAGGGCTGGACGTTAGATTACATTTTTTCAACCCTTTCGTGTTTCTGCTGCTGCAAGTTCTAGTCTATGGAAAATATATGGCCCAGGAATAACCTTTGACTGTCTGTCCGTGGTGACATTATCTTAGCAAGTTCACCATGATCTAAGGCTGGGTTCTCAGATTTTGGGGTGCCTCACTGGCTTACATCAAATTGACAAAGTTTCATCTGATAAAGAAATCAAAATGTCAGTTGATAATATCATGATGAGAATACAACAGCCAGGCATGGTAGCTCATGCCTGTAATCCCAGCACTTTGGGAGGCCGAGGCAGAAAGACTACTTGAGCCCGGGGGTTTGAGACCAGCCAGGGCAACATAGTGAGACCTCATCCCTACAAAAAAAAATTTAAAAAAATAGTTGGACATGGTGGTGCAAGCCTGTGGTCCCAGCTACTCGGGAGGCTGAGGTGGGAGCATTGGTTGGACCCTGGAGTTCAAGTGTTCAATGAGCTAGAGCTATGGCCACTGCACTCCACCCCGGGCAACAGAATGAGATCCTGTAAAAAAAAAAAAAAAAAAAAATTTAGCAGCAGAGGAGACTAGAATGATTTAATCTCCTTGGTCAGCACGTTCTCTTCTTCCAGGAGAACCTACACATATGAGAAGCCATATTATAATCCAAAGGTTTTTTGGTGAGTGTAGAATTCAAGCAGAGAGAGGAGAAATACTGGTTAGAAGATTACATTGTTGACAGTAAATGAACACCCAGCTGCATTCATCTCTCATTTAGGAGTTGCAACATCAAAAGACAAGAAAACCAAATTCTGGGACAGAGCAACTTGTTCTCTGAAAAGCCATGAATGAGGACTTCCAATATTGGCCTCTACTCTGCTGATTTTCTACATACATTCTAGTGAAAAAGTCTTGCTTTAGTAATCGTCAGACAAGCAACTATTTCATCAAATCCTATTCTTTCTGCTCTCTGCCATAGGGGCCCTCATCCTCTGAAGGTGATGTCTGCATATTTCTTATTGGATCCATTGCATGTTAGATTTATCAGTTTGATTCACAAAGCTCTGGAGTTTCTCTTGCTGTCTCTATTTGCTGTCCATATGTAGCAGGGTTTCTCAGCTTTGGCACTACTGTTATTTTAGGTGGGATAATATTCTGTTATTAGGGATTATGTAGGTTGTTTAGCAGTATCCCTGGCCTCTTCACCTTATATGTCAGTTGCAGCCTCCCCACCCACCATCCCTTAGCAGATATGACAACTAAATATGACAACTAAATATTGCCAAATGTCTCCTGAGTACCAAAATTGCCTCCTGTCAAGGAATTCTGGCATATAGGATAGATAGGTGAAAAGAAGAGAGGATTCCTTCTAATTCCTTTCAAGGATCTAGGGCAAAAACCATTCAACCCAGTCAAGCTGGGTTCCAGCTTCATATCATTTAACTCCTCTACTTTTATTCCTCTGAGATTCCCCTTACCATAACCAAGATGTTTATACAAATCAAATCCTAACTCAGACTTCTATGAATTTTTTATGCATATCTACCTTTCCAGGCAAGTCACAACTTTCTCATATCTGATTGAGCAGAAGGTTTATAGTATCTCAGTAAATAATTTTCCTCAGTTACATGGAGCATCATATTTTTATTGGGAGAGAAACATATTTCAAAATTTGAGGTATGCACAGTATCTGTCAATACCCATGACTGGCTTCAATTCTGAAATCTAATTAATGTGAATTCTAAATTCCTTGGGTTCATCAAATCTTTGCGTTTGTCAGCATAGGGTACAGAATTTTGGTTGTTGTTTTCTTCTCTCTCTTAACACTTTAACTAGAGTTAAGCAGTTTTCATTTCATCAAGAGGGCAAGTCACAGACAAATAAATCTCTCTTCAGTGGTAGAGGTAACATTTTAGTAAGTTGAGAGATGAAGTATTCTTATTGCTCCAAGATTACACTGTGTGGAAATTGGACCAAGCTTAAGTTCTCAAAAGATGCAACCCAGGATGCTCTGTCCAAATGCATGTTCTATTCTTTTTATTTTATTTTATTTTATTTTATTTGGAGACAGAGTCTCACTCTGTTGCCCAGACTGGAGTGCAATGGCATGATCTCGACTCACTGCAACCTCCGCCTCCGTGGTTCAAGCGATTTCTCCTGCCTCACCTCCCGAGTAGCTGGGATTACAGGCGTGTACCACCATGCCAAGCTAATTTTGTATTTTTAGTACAGACGGGGTTTCACCATGTTAGCCAGGCTCAAACTCCCGACCTCAGGTGATCCGCCCACCTCAGCCTCCCAAAGTGCTGGGATTACAGACGTGAGCCACCACACCTGTCGCAAATGCATGTTCTATTCTTAGACAGGTATATTATCTTATTCTCATCTTCTTTTTATCTCTTGCTTCCTCTTTTCCTCCAACATGTTTGAATTAACTATGCCCTAGTTTTTGTGTTTCCCTAGGTCATGTCCCAACCATGCTAGTTCTCCAGAACTTAAACAAAAAGCTTCTTCAATGGAAAGTGCACAATCTTTTTACTGCAACTCACAAATGACAGTCAAAAGCCCTATGCCAAAAAAAGTTATCTATGAAAAATGAGACTACAAGATTACTTTTTTTCAATAATAATTTTGAAATTTCTTCCCTACCATCAGAAGGTTCTAGGACAAGCCCAGTGATGCTTACACTTGGAGAGAATAGAGCAGCAAGGATGAACGACAGTATTTTTCAACACTCAGCCCCTACAGGCAGCTCAGCATTTCTTTGGCAGCTCCCCTTTAACTAGAAGAAAGATGGCAGTTGACCAAACAGATAAAATACAAGTATTGCTGAGACCACCCAGGCATGTATCATTCATTTTGAATTGACTGGATCTCTTCCAGAGGGATTTTGTTAGCAAAGAAGAGAGAGGAGATGGAGTATAAGGGGTCAGGGGCAGTGAGGGAAAATGATGAAATAGGTGGATAATTCTATTTGGAAAAATGTATAGACACATGCCAATTACAGGTAAGAATTGCAGAAAATATTTTGCTGTGATGTTAGTCTCGAAAGACCTATGAATGTTTTTTAATTGATTTTTTAATTTACTTTTAATCAATCTGTCTTCAAAATTTGGCATTCCCAACACACATCTCACGATTTGAGCTCTAGAGTCAGAAAAGTTGGCCGGGCGCAGTGGCTCATGCCTATAATCCCAGCACTTTTGGAGGCCGAGGTGGGTGAATCATCTGAGGTCGGGAGTTTGAGACCAGCCTGACCAACATGGGAAAAACCCTGTCTCTACTAAAAACACAAAAATTAGCTGGGTGTGGTGGTGCATGCCCGTAATCCCATCTACTTGGGAGGCTGACGCAGGAGAATCGCTTGAACCAGAGAGGCGGAGGTTGTGGTGAGCCAAGATGGCACCATTGCACTCCAGCCTGGGCAACAAGAGTGAAACTCCGTCTCAAAAAATAAAAATAAAAATAGAGTCAGACAAATCAGATTTAAATACCAGCTCTACCACTTATTAAATATGGGACCTGAACAAGTTATTTAAGAATTCTCAGACTACATTTCTTCATCTGTAAAGTGGAATAAACCAATTAACAGAGTGTGGCTCATATTAGACAATGAAGACAAGGCACATTAAGGTGGATGGATGGATGAGTATGTGAGTGGTAGAAGATTCTGAAACTCTGGATCTTGCAGAAGAAAAAAATATAATCTAAATTCTTACCTAGAGGAAACTGCTTTGCTTTGCTAGTTCTCATTGAGAGTGTGAAAGATTTAAGTGTTCATTCTTCAGGAAGGGCATGAGTCCTCAGCCATCGATATTAAAAAAAAAAAAGTGCAACTTCACCTGCCTTGAGTGTTTTTGCTTTTAAGAACTGGAAAGCTTTTATTGAAGTGGTGGTATAGGAATCACTGAAAACCTTTATACTGGACTCTGAGCTCCTCAGATAGATCAATTTCACTCTAATAAATCAAACCTTTGAAACCTGCTCTGTGATATTGCTGTCATCTCTGCCTGAGCTCTGTGGCAGGCAGAGTCTGGCCCAGCCATGGGTCTGGTCATCCATTTCTATTTCAGTGTAATTAGGAGATTTTCTTTCTTTGAATTAGAAACTGGCTGGCAGGAAAAATGGTATGGGAACATTCCACAGGGTTCGCTGGAGAAACAGGCAATCTAACCATTGATGAAGAGGACATGGGCTCATGCTAATATAAAGAAATGCTCCTCTCTGCAGCAGGAAAGTGAGGAGTATGCTTCATGCTGGTGGGCTGATTATTTGGCTCATTCCAATTAGTACTGAATCCAAATGGAATAATGTATTTTTCCTTAATTCTTTCAATTATCCAAATGCTCTCTGGGAGAACACATTCTTTCTCTCCAACTGGAAGCAGAGGATTCAGCTCTGCTATGGGGCCTGGTGATTAGACCTGTTGGATTAGTGATGCCTGCAATTCAGTCAGAGATGTAGTCTTCCTAATTGTCTTTAGGGGGGTTACACTCCCTCCCCTTTGCTTCCTTAATGATCTCATTAGACAATTCAATCTGGAAAATGCTTGCAACTCCTCCAGCCTGTGTAATTGCACCCAAGATGGGGTTTTAGGGCTCCTTCAAACAGGTCAGATATCATACTTTGGGACATTCAAGGTAGATTTGGGGGCCGTCTACCAAGCACTTTGAGTGAGTGGCTCTCACTCAAAACTACAGATGGGTAAATAATGATAGCATCCTTAATGGGCAACAACAGAAAAAGCAAGTTGCTTAAAGGTCATGCATCTGCATTTACCACAGCCTGATGCTTCTCACAAGGATCTTCAAAGGATGAGCACATTGCATCAGCAAGACTTCACTCAGTTTTGAGGGCCCTGCTGTAGAGAGAGTGATGGATGTTCCAGCAGCAAGAATAGTATAGGTTTCATGCAGGCAACACTAAAGCCAGGACTTTTTTTTTTCTTTTTTAAACAATAATTCGCAAATGGTGAAAGGTCTGGATGTTAAGGCAAGAAAGGTAAGGGTGGGTGTATGAAAAAGAGATAGGGGTTGGATTTTAACATAACCTTTGGGGTAAGGCTATTTAATGAGCATTTAATACTGGTAGATTAACCAAATCAAGACCCCGTTTTTTTTGTTTGTATGTTTGGTCCTTTTTATGAAGTTATCCAGAAGGAGGTACTGCAAACATTGTCCCCCAGGTAGGGAAATAAGGCAACACAGAATGATTTCTCCTTTCAACCTTAATTACCTGTCTGCTTGAATTAAAGACTTGTAACTGAATTTGATGGCTAGACCTTGACCTCAAGAATCATATACTGAAGATTTTTTTTAGCTTTATTGAGGTATAGTTTACATACTATAAATTTCCATCCAAGGTAAGCGTAAGGCTCAATGATTTTTAGCAAATGTATGTAATGAAATCATCACCAGAATCCAGTTTTAGAATACAGTATTATCATCATCCCTATTTTCCTTGTGTCCACCAGGAGTTAATCCTTCCACCCTCCTCTTAGTCCCAGCCCAGACAACTACTAATCTTTATTTTCTTACAGATTTTCTTTTCTGGAAGTTTTATATAAATAGTGTCATATAATATGTAGTCTTCTGGCTTCCTTCACATGGCATAAGGTTTTGGAGATTCATCCATCTTATAGCATTTATCAGTAGCTGGTTCCTATTTCATGGCTGAAAAGTGTTCTGTTGTATGGATATACCATATTTTGTTTATCCATGCACCAGTTTATACAAATTGGGATTGTTTACAGCTTGGGGATATTATAAATAATGCTGCCGTGAACACTCAGGTACTAATCATTGTGTGGACATGTTTCAGTTTTACTAGCAGTGAAATTGTTGGGTTGTATGGTAAGATATGTTTCACTTTTAAGTAACTGCCAAACATCTTTAAGTGGCTGTACCTTTTACAATCTCATAAGCAGTGAATGAGGGTTCCAGTTTTCCTACATCCTTGTCAACAATTGTCATTGTCTGTCTTTACTATAGCTATTCTAGTGAGTTGTATAGTGGTATCACCTTGTGGTTTTCATTTGCATTTCCTTAACAACTAAAGATATTGAGCATCTTTTCTTATGCCTGTTAGCCATTCAAGTATTTCTTTGGTGAAATCCCTCTCCGAATATTTGGCCCATTTCTTAATTAGGATTTTTGGTCTACCTATTAATGAGTTGTAAGAATTCTTTATATATTTGGATACAAATTTTTTGTCAGATGCATAATTTTCGAATATTGTCTCCCAGTCTGTGGCTTGCATTTTATTTTCTTTATGGTATTTTTGAAGTACAAACATGTTTAATTTTGATGGCATCCAAAACGACAATTTTAATCTTATATATCACGCTTTTGGTATTGTAGTTAAGAAATTTTTGCTTGCCCAAAGTAATGAAAATTTTGTCCTATATTTCCATCTGAGTTTGATAGTTTTTGCTCTTATGTTTAGTTCTATGAGTCAATTTATATGTATGGTATGAGGTAAGAGTGTAAGTTAATTTTTGTTTATCTATTTTACATGTGGATATCTAATGGCTTTAGTATCATTTATTGGTTAGCTTTTTTCCCATTGAATTATACTTTTGTCAAAAATCAGTTAAGCATATATGTAAGAATTTATTCTAATCTTTGATTGGTCTACACTTTTATGCAGTGCTCACTGTCTTAATTACTGTAGATTTGTAGTAAGTTTTAAAATCAAAGTCCTCCAAATTTTTTGTTCATAATAATTTTAGCTATTCTTGGTAATTTTCATTTCAATGTACATTTTAAAATCTATTTGTCAGCTTCTACAAAAGGTCTGTTGGGATTATGATATATATCACTTTGAATGTATAAATCAATTTGAGGAAAATTGTCATCTTAATATTGAATTTTTTAATACATGAATAAGGGTGGTTAATTTTGTTAAATCCTTTTTTTAGGCAGTGATTGAGATGACTGTGCTCTCTTTGTCCTTTATACTATGCGCTGTACACAATACAGTGTACACTCTATTGTTTACTGTATGAACTGAGTTGTGAATTTTAAACCAACCTTGCATTCTTAGGATAAATCTCACTTAGTCATGATGTATAATCCTTTTTTTAATGCTTTGCCCAATTTGGTTTGCTAATAATATGTGTTTATACTCATGAAGGATATTGATCTGTATTTTACTTTATTCTTTTGATCTGGCATTGTTAGCACAGTGATACTGGCCTCATATATTGAGAAATGTATTCTCCATCTCTATTATCTGAAAGAGTTGGTGAAAGATTAGTATTATTTCATCTTTTTTGATAGAGCACCAGTGAAGCCATCTGCACCCAGGGTTTTCTTGATAAAAGAATACCTATTTACTAACTTAATTTCTTTACTTGTTATAGATATATTTGTATTTTCTATTTCTTCATGAATCCATTTTGGTAAATTGTGTTTGGTAAATCTGGTAAATATTTACCCATTGTTCATTCTCTCAATCCTCTCTTATAAATATGTATAGCTTTTCTCCCAAACCTGCTAAATATGTATGACTCTATTGTGTGACACAGACCCAGTGAAGCATAAAAGCCAACTTACCCTCTTCCCTCTTAAAAGAAAGAGCACCTTCGACACATGCCTGAGACTGTCTCCTTCAGTTTGCAAACTGATATTGCCAATAAAACTCTTTTCTATTTAGCCAGCCTGGTAGTCTTTTGGATGACAATTACACATATACTTAGATTTTCTTTTCCTTTTTGTCTCTTCATGTGGATTTTTACCATCTGGTGTTATTTCTCTTCAACTTAAGTGACTCTTCAGTATTTCCTGTATGACATCTCAGCTAGAAAAGCACTCTCTCAAGCTTTGATTGTCTGGCAATGTCTTGTTTTCATTTTTGAAGGATAGTGTTCCTGGATAGTTGACAGTTTTTTGTATGATTGTTTTGCTTTCATTGCTCCCAGCATGTCATTTCACTGTTTTGACTTCTGTTGTTTCTGATAAGAAGTCTGCCATTAATTTTATTTTCTTTTTATCTATACATAAGGAGAAATTCTACTTGTGTTTGGCTGTGAACATTTTGGTTACAATGTGTCTATCTTAGAATTTGAGTTCCATTGTCTTACAGATTACTACTTTTAATCAAATTTGGGTAGTTTTTTGTTGCTGTTGTTGTTTGTTTTGAGACAGAGTCTCCCTCTGTCACCCAGGCTGGAGTGCAGTGGCGCCATCTTGGCTCACTGCAACCTCTGCCTCCCGGGTTCAAGCAGTTCTCCTGATTCAGCCTCCTAAGTAGCTGGGTCCACAGGTGTGCGCCATCATACCCGGCAAATTTTTGTATTTTTAGTAGAGACGAGGTTTCACTGTGTTGGCCAGGCTGGTCTTGAAATCCTGACCTCAAGTGATCCACCCGCCTCGGCCGCCCAAACTGCTCGGATTACAAGCGTGAGCCACCACACCCAGCCAAATTTGGGTAGTTTGTATCCATTACTTTTTCATATTCTTTTTCTGGCCTTTCTTCTTCTTCCTTTATCTGAGTCTTCTAAAATGTATGTATTGACACCCTTTAAGTTTACGTTTTTTATCTGTTATTACATTTTATTCTCTGTTCTTCAGATTAAATAATTTCTATTGATCTATCTTTAAATTTTGATTATGTCTCCTAACATTTTAATTCTACTATTGAGTTCCTTTAATAACATTTTATTTTAGTTATTATGTTCTTCCACTCCAGAATTTTTATATGGTTCTTTTCATAATTTCTGTTGCTTCATTGAAATTCATCATATTTCTCTTCAGTTAAGCATAGTGTTGTTTAGTCCTTTGAGCATATTTATAATGGCTACTTTGAAGTCTTTTTCTGCTGAGTTCAATCTATAGGCCCACTCAAAGACAGTTTCTAATCACTGCTTGTTCTTTCTCTTTTGAATAAGGGTCATACTTTCTTCTTTCTTTGTATCAGAATTCTGATTGAAAGCTGGAAAATTGTAAATAATGCATTGTACTAACCCTGAATTCTGATAGGCCTTCTCTGCCCAATGATATTTGGTTTTGCTGCTTTTGTTTTGTTTTTTGGTAACTTGCTTTGACTAAGTCTATGTCATCTGTTTCCCCTTCTTAGGTGGCTGCTGTTGTTTCTACTCAAGTTTTGAAAATTTTTGTTTTTATTTTATTCATGGATTTTTAAAGACCACACAGTTATGCATAGCTTAGTAATTAAACAATGATGTTTGAGAGGTTGCACTCAACCTCTCAATCAAACAAGTCTCTACCCTCTGCCAAAGGATCTGTGCATGTGTTGGAGAGCACACTCAGACCCATCCATCTTTTAAGCTGGCTCCGGATTTTATTTTTTGCACGTCCTCTTGCACACGTATGCAGGCTTGGAGTCAGAAGGTGATGTGTGAATAACTTAGATTATCTTAAGTCTACCTTAAATGTGTGCACAGCTTTCCAGTCAGCTGAGGACTGGTAGAAAGCTTACCAAGGCCCCTTCCAGCTGTCTTGCCTCCCAGGTTTCCTTGTTCAGTTTCTGGCTGGTCTGTTACTTTATTGCTTGATCACACTAGGTCCTCACCTCAGGCTTGCCGAGAGACTGGTCATTCATTCATTCCTTCATGACAGAGATACCTATAAACACTGACAATGCTGCTTAGTGTGGGGTGATTTTTTCCTGCTTGCTGTAAATCAGGTCAATCCTCTTTTTCAGTGAAGCTTCTGTTTTTCACAGACTGGACCCACTCTGTTAGAACTATTATGTCAATTGAGTGGGGGACAGAAAGTGGGAGCTACCCACAGCAAGAATGCCAGACTTCCCATTTTCCCACCAGAAGTTCAGTATTGTTTTAAATAACTACTCTTCAACTTTGTGTATGCATTTGGTTGATTTCCAAAACCTGAAAATGGTTTTTATTTTTTAGTTTTTACTTTTTTCTAATTTTGTAGCTGATTTTGAAGGAGAGAATTTGCTGAGCTAAAAACTGTGCCATATTAGAATCCCTGTTTCCATAAATTATTTTGGAAAGAAGGAATAGGTGAAAGAATTAATGAGAATGTAACTGTCATACTTTCCTCATTAATTAGACATGAAATTCTATGCTCATTTCTGTTATCATATGGTATGACATCCCTTCATCATCTTGATCCATATCTTTGGTTACTTATACCCCTTTATTATACATGGTCCCAAGAACTAAACATAATACTTCAAGTATGGTCTCAGTCATTCAAGCAGTTGTAACTTATCTCTGTAGAATGGGTTACCTAAGACTATATCATCCTTTTTCCAATAGGCAGCAATAAGAGTTGAGCCTTTTAATAGATTTTGTTTGGGCTCTGTCTGATGATCCATGGTAGAAAAACAGTGAGACAAAGCATTAGACTAAATTTCCATGGAAGAAATTTGGAATTAATAGCATAAATATATTTATCTTTAAACTTTTTTATGGTAGCAATATATATAGGGGAAAAGGAGATTATGATAATATCAATAATAGCCAATATTTCTCAAGTACTTTCCATGCTCCAGATACAATTTTAGGTGCTTTACGAATTACCACCCCTTTTATCTTTGCAACCCTACTGATGAGAAAACTGAAATCAACTGTAGTAAAGCAACCTGCCTAAAATAACAGAGCTATTAAGTGGCCAAACTGGAGTTTGAGCAGGGATCCTCTGGATCCAATGCTCAGTGTTGATGGAATATGCACTCACTGTCTAGTGAGGAGAGCTTTCTCATTGAAAGCTAATCTGAGCATGCCTTGCTTATCCATTGCCAGTTCTGAAGGAGATTGAGAAAGGATTGGTGCTGTAAACTTCTAAATGATTCCAATCTGCAGCACATTTCAGTGTTGCATGGTTTCAGTTTATGCAGCTTTCTCTGCTTTGCCTCAGCAAATTGCAAGTCCCTCGGAAGAGTCCCTAAGAAGCAGTTCCTCTGGCTGCTGAAGCAGCCAGGCTGCTATGCACACTGGGATCACATTTGGCATAGTAAGTAGCCATTCCTTCTGCTAGAAGACCTGCACACAAATCAGCATGGGGCTAGATAATTCAAATCAGAATTACTAGCAGCTATTGAATCTGAGGGCATTTGCTAAGTAGAACAAAGAGCTATGAAAATAAGGTGATGGCTTTCTTTCTTTTTTTTTGGCTGATCTTATGCCAATCACAAGGAAAATATCAGAATTGCAAATCATGTGAGAATAAAATTGCCCAAATCCTGATGGACCTTATTATGGATAAAAGTGGAATTATATCTAGAATAGAGAGAGTAGCAGCTCTGGCCAATTTCCTTCACAGGCTCCAGAAGTGACAGGCATGGCACAGATTATGCCAGGCTTAGTATCTGTGCTCTGCAGGGGCGATTCCCATTAGCTTCTGTGCCCAGATCCTCATCCTAGGCAGCGTGTGCTGGGTAGCATTCAGGACAGCAAGGTTCTCCTGCCTCAGCAACACTGTGCTTGCTTTAGAAGCAGAGTGAGTAAGGCCTCTGTCGACATCACGCTTTAATTTTAATGAGAAGTCATAGAAGGAGCTGGTCTTTTGGTCTTTTACAATTTTGAAAATAAGAAAAAAATTGTTAATCTTTCCATTCCTATGCTGTTCAGTCATTTTGGCCTGGGAACTTTAATGCTATTGCTTTGTAGTTTCCATTGCATAAAGGTAGTCACCTATGTGCTAGTGTGATGCTCAATCTCCCTCAACCTAATCGCATTCAATGGAAATGATAAGAGAACTCTGTTCAGCTGTTTCCCATGTGTAAAACACCTATTTAGTGGAGCTGAAATGTACTGATAACTGGGTTCAAAAGGGACAGTCATTTTCAGGGCTTGATAAGTAGCAAGATGTCACCATTCTTGCTGCCTTAGGCTACGGACATTACTTATTCATTTCTTCATCCATTATTTTGTTAAAAAGTGTCTGTACATGGCATGGATTAAATGTTGGAGAAATTACCAATATGCATTGCTTTATTTGACTTCCCAGTCTTATCTCTGCTCCTGCCCCCTTCCTGTTTTTCACACATTTCGTATAGCACCGACTACATGCCATTTTATAAACAGATCTTTGCCAAAGAACCAAGTACCCAATCATCCTCACACCATGGGTGCCCCATTGCGCCCACATTGCCTGTCTTTGTTTTGTTTGCTCCCGTTCCAGATAATTCTTTCTGCATCAAAACCCATCTTCTTCCCACCCTCATTTCCTCTGGGCTCTGCCAAACATTCTTATTAACACACAGAATCATTATTGATATGGTTACCTAAATTAACCTCGACCATTTCCTTTAACTATAAAATGGGAGTGATAAGAATACCTGTGTGATATAGTGTTGTATGGCTTAAATGAGATAATAGAAATGCTGAAAAAAATACTTGTCATATAGCAAGTATTTACTTACTATGCTGCATATCATGTAACCATTCCAAAAGCTAAAAAACAAAACAAAATGAAAAGATAGTTTCCTTCTGGTCAACAATGATAGTAATAAGTAATATTTATATTACTTAGATACTGTGTGAAGCATAATATTTTATTAATTATTGCCATGCCCATTTTATTGATAAAGAAACTGGAGTATAGGAAATCAATAATAATTTTCTGCCATCACTTCTATAATGCATTTGGAGAGGCTTTTTGGTCAATTATTGAAGGGACTGGATTTATAAGTTGCTTTAGACCTTCAGATTAAGGGTGAGTGATGTCACCAATCACAGCAATGGAAGGATCACTTACTCTTATCCCTTCTAAGTGCTTTCCTGATAGCATCACCCTCATCTACTATTTTGGGAAAGAGGGCAAGAAGTGGAAGAAAGGAGTGCTGCATATAAAGCCCTGGGAGAAAATTGAAAGCTGGACCTATGGGTTCTCTGATTCCTGAGACTATAAATCTCTAGGATTTGGGGCAGGAGCTGATTCTATCTCACAACCAAGTCTACTAGAACTGGCTCACTCTGCCCACCTAACCCTGTAGGAGGGGGCTTTAAACAATTTTGATGGGGGCAAACAGTGAGGACAGAAAGGTCCATCACCTGGTCAAGAACACAGCATCATTGCTCTTCCTTGGGCATTGAGAACAGGAGGTCTGTTTGAAGTGGTAAGATATATATCAAACCCATTCAGTGGGCACAACTTTCTGTATCCCCAGAATTTCCTGAAAACATCTTTATTATAAGAGCAACTTTTTCCAATAAAATCTGCAAAGATTAGTTCTATCTGACTCATGAAACCCTCAAATTCTTCCATCCTCAGAGTCTCTAGAGTGGTAACTAGCTTGATAAACAAAGAATCTGGGCCTGGGCATGGGCAGTAGCAGGAAAGAAAGGCAGGGCATTAACTTGAACCTGGATGGGGAAGGCATGGGGATGGTGAGCAGTGGGGTCCCTGAGAAGTGTGCACACGTGAAGGATGCAGGAGATATTCTCCATGAGTTGCTGGAATGGCCAACAGAGATTTGAATTTCATATGGAAAGAGGGAGGTAGTGGGAAGTTCAGACTCATTGTGGTGAATGGTTTGCCTGCAGCAGTGGCAGGTTTTTATTTTTTATTTTTTATTGTTTAGTTGTAAAAAGACGACTGCATCTGTTTTGCTCACCATTGTCATGGCACCTACTGCAGGGGAACTACTACATAAACACTGTTGGATGGATGAATGGATGGTCCATGTATTCATCCGTATTCACACTGCTATAAATATACTACCCGAGACTGAGCAATTTATAAAGGAAAGAGGTTTAATTGGCTCACAGTTCTGCATGGCTGGAGAGGCCTCAGGAAACTTACAATCGTGGTGGAAGGGGAAGCAGGCACCTTCTTCACAAGGGGCAGGAAAGAAAGAAGTGCAAGCAGAGAAGATGCCAGACACTTATAAAACCATCAGGTCTTGTGAGAACTCACTCACTGTTGTGAGAACAGCATGTGGGAAACTGCTCCCATGATCCAAACACCTCCCTCTCTCCACACTCTGAGAGTACATGTCCCTCCTCCGACACATGTGGATTACAATTGGAGATTATATTTGGGTGGGGACACAGAGCCAAACCATATCAGTCCATTTCCTGAGAGTCTCCTAAATCACTTTAAGACATCCCCTGCTATCTGGAAACTCTATTCTGATCCACCTGCAAGCCCCCAGACACTATATAGATTATGTGACTTAACACCGAAGCTGCTCTCCCAATGCCTCTTTTTGCAACGTACATTATCTTCATTTAAAAATATCCTTCCTACATTCCTTGAGGGGTTCTAAATGCCCCAGGGCTTTTTTCACTGAGCAGGCCTATGGCTGGTTACCCCAGGTCAACATGTAATGGAGGGCTCAACATGCCATCCTGTGTACCTCTTTCCTGGAAGCAGGGAAGAGGAATGAGGCAGGCTGCTATGGAGTAGATCCCTTATCTCCTACCTAGAAGGCATCTTGCCTATTGCAAAGGTTTGAAGCAGTGGCTCTCAGGCCTGGTTGCATATTAGAATCACCTGGGGAACTTTTAAAGTGCACAGACTTCACCCTGGACCATTTAAATCATAATCTCTGGTCACGAGGCTCAGGCTTCGTTGTTTTTAAAGCTTCCCAGGTGAATCATTTGTGGTCAGAGTTGAAAGCCAATGAGTTTTTGTTCTTCAACTCTGCTGCAATTAGAATCACATGGGGAAGTTCCAAAAAGCCTCAAAGCCCAGGCCACACCCCATCCAATTAAATCACAATATGTGGGGTGGGGCCAAGGCATCAGAATTCTGACAACTCCCCAGATGACCAGTCAAGTTTTAGAATAAGTAGTTTAGGAGAAAACAAAGATTTATTTCTCCTTGGTATGCCAAATCACTGTTATTTGCTAGTTGAATGCCAATTAAAAGCACTGATTTAGACCTTTGACCAAAACAATCAAAATAGTTTTACATGTCTAATGCTCATACAAGATCCACAAATAAGCATTAGCAATTAAGCAAGCAGTAGAGAGCTAATTACCTTATTTTTTATATCTCGATTTCTAGTCATCAGAAATAAAAGAAATAAAATTAGCTATTATTGCTTTAGTGCTAGATCCTCACAGCAATCTTAGGAAGTAGAGAATATTATTCCAATTCTACAGATGAAGAAATTGATATTTAAAGAAATTAAAGAACTTACCCAATGTTGCCCAGGGCAGAAGAGCTGGAATCAGGATCTGCACTACAGAATAATGACACCAAAGCCCGGGCTCTACTTACTACACTTGGCTGCCTTTATTTTTCAGAGCTGTATTGAAATACAATTTACGTACCGTAACACTCAACTTTTTAAAGCATGTAATGATTTCTAAAAAATTTACAGAGTTGTGCAGCCATCACTACATCTAGTTTTAAAACATTTGTCACTCTCAAAAGATCCCTTGTGCCCATTTGACTGGCTTTTAAAGAACATCGGACTAAAAGTCTGAAAACCTGGGTTTTACTCCCAACCCTGTCATTTACACAGTACTATGACCTTGAAGAATTCCTTAACCTTCCTGGGTCTCCGTGTTTTTTTAATTAGTCACTTAGAGATAATAATTTCTGCCAGATGATAAAGGTCAAAGAAAATATTGCATAGGGAAATGCTCGATACCCAAGAGCCGTAAAAGTGGAAAGGACAGCAATTTTTTTTTAATATGCAGAAAGTCATTTTGCACCTTCCGAGTACCTTGGGTCTGAAATGGCACTGAGAGAGTTGCAATAACACAAATCTAGCTGTTTCTCCCTCCTCTGCATTTTCCCTCTCTACCAACTCTGTCATCCCATTCACGGTGTCTCACTTACACTCCTTTGGGAGGTCAAAACTTGCACTAGCCATCTTAGTTGATGAGGATGTACATCCCTTTGTATCACTGGAGTGGTAATGGACGTGTACAGGCCAGCGTAGCTTAGAGCTCTGCTCGGGTTCTTAGGGGCTTAGCTGTCCCTGGCAGAAGCCTGATATGCCCATATGCTCCTGTAATGACTAGCTGTCAGGGAGATGCATGGTGTCCTTTCAGCAGAAGAACACAAACAGATGAGGTGGACTGTGGTATTTCTCTGGCTCCTTAATTAGCACTCTGATGAATGACACGAGGCCCAACTGGATGTGTTCCATCAGGGCTGCAGGGTAGTCAAGCCAAAGGATTATGATGTTCATCTAGGTCCCAAATAAACAGTCAATTTGGAGCTCAGTGTTACATGCACACAACCTGATTTAATTCCATTTTTTCAACCTTTGCCTGAGCCAGTTTTCTAACTTTTGGTAGTGGAGACTAGAAACATTCTAAGGGTGTATCTTCTTCAGCCTTATAATTTATTCTAGCAAAGGCCATTGATAAATGTTCACTGAAATATAAATAGAGCTTGAATCTTCATGCAATTGCTTACCTGTTCCTCTTTCTCCAACTTGCAGTATCTGGGTCTTGTCTCCTGTATAGAAATTCTCAGACTTTCCGCCTAGCAGCTCAAAGATCATCACTGATTTTTGATGATTCGCATGAAAAACATTACATAGTTGCAATTTGTTCCCCTCAATGGCCCTTGATCTCCATCACTGCTTTTTGATGACTTCAGTGATATCTTATATAGTTGTGATTTGCTACACCCCCCACTGGTCCTAGTTTAATGGCCCATCTGGCATGCAGAGGACATGAGAAACTTGTCTTCTACTCAAAGGTTAAGGGCACACAGAGACAGGGAAATATGGGGAAGAAGGACCTGTGATCTTATTGTGATGCTGTTGTTACTGCATCATTTTTACCAGTTTTCCCAATAAAGGGTCAAGGTCTAAGTCTTAAATTCAATAGCATAAATTATATATATTCAGTGGAAGATTCCACACTAATATTTAAAGTTCATTTCCACAATGTTTTTGGGCAGCTATTATGTGTGAAACACAGGGGGAGGGGGTAGACACTGAAGAATACACAAATCTGATAAACAAAAAGCTCAAGTAGCTTAGTATAAAGCCAGAGAGAGCCAGAGCACCATATGTTTATGAATATAATGGCATTTCTAAGAGTGCCCCTTGAGTTCCAGGGCTTGAATGATATGTGTGGGTCTTCTTTCTCACAGATTTGGGGTTAAGCAATCCAGCTATTTCTCACTGTCCCAGTAGATCTCCTGCTGAACCACTGGAACATGGCATCCACGTGGGAGAAGTGGTGCTTCCTCCTCCTATCAGGCAGATTTCAGTATCCCCAGCCACAATAAGAAGCAGGAATAGACAGCTGCACAGGGAAAGGCAATGGTGATATAAATACATGTTTAATTGCACATCAATTACAATTAGTTACTAGGCTGCATTTATTTAAATGCAGTGTAATTAGAGCAAAAACCTTGATTTAATCATAACCTTATCAAACACAGATCCCGTCATCTTCCTGTGCTTGCAGTCTGTGTTTCCCTCTGCTCAATTCGAAGGGGAGGGGAGATAGCAGAATCCATTTATGGTAGAGGCCTTTGCCAAGGATTCTCTCCTCATCTGGGACCCCTGCTCAGATCTGCAGAGGGGTTCATCGTGTCGTCTTCTCTAGCAGCTCGTGATGAGAGGGTCTGATTAGCTAGAATGACTTATTGAAAATATAACTCATCCCTAATGGCAGCCTTTATAACCCGGGAGCTCAAGATTAGTAAGGACATTACATAGGTTCAGCCTCCAGAGATAAATTACTCCTTGGAATGTACCCTCTCACAGTCCCTATATCTGATTTCTCATCAGTGTGGATGGGCTCTGACTTGACATTTCCGCAAAGGGGCGGACAGCAGGCAGGCCGACTGTCTTTCACAGTTAGCTCCAGGCTATGTCTTTGTCCTCCTCCCTTTCTCTTTCATTATCTCCTGGCTTCTCTGTCCCTGCCTCCCCAGAGGCTGAGATGCTATCTGTGAGTTTTTTGAAGGAGAAAGTCCTCTTTCTCTGAGTGTGCTTAGAAGCAGGGCTCTATTGTACCCATAACAGCACAAATATCCCCAATTGCTGGGAGGTCTTTTCTTCAGTGACCTTCTCCATGGTTACTGGGAGATAAAATGGAAACAAACCTTATCTACATTTTATGGATTGGAAAGTGGAGGTCTAGATCTAAGACTAAGCTAGCAAAGACAGACTGACAGAAATAGGCAAATGTCTTTGTGAAGCAATTATATTGCTTATGGTTCCTTCACACAGTTATTCCCTACACTTTCTGCCAAACAGAAACAGATACATTTCTGGAACTTTGGTATTGATAAATAAAGTGCATTGAGCATCCACTCTGCAGCAGGCACTGTGTGTGCATTGTCCTTCACAGCAAAGCACAGTATAGCCACCATTATTTCCATTCCACAGATGAGAAAACTGATGTGCAAAAAAGTTAGTTACCTAGCCTGAGTAATGCAATGACCACTGTTGTCTGTGGAACATAAGCTTAGAGCCAGAACTGCATTACACGCTTAGATATTTTGTTTCCTCTTATTCTTGCAACAACCCTTTGGACCAGGCATCACTGTACTATGCTGACTTTGCAAATGAAGCAAATGAGTTCCAAGTGGTGAAGCTAATGGCAGACATTTTCATGACTAGAGAGTGGTGAAGCCTAGTTTTGTCCTGAAGTCCCATGTGCTGTCTTCTGTGCCTACCTGGTCTTCTTCCAGTGGTCCTACATCCCAGCTGGTGATACCACCAGCCACTTAGCTGCACAATCCAGAAACCCAGACCCCAGACCGAAAACCCCTGTCACCAGCCACATTGTTTCTATGACCAATTTCTGTACATTTTATGTGCTTAATCCTTCTCCAGTTTATCCATCCCCCAGCCAGCATGCTGTCCAGGCCACCATTATCTCCTAGTTGGATTCAGCTATTACTGTCCAACTGGGCACCCTGTTTCTACTATCTATTCCCTACGTGTCAACCAGAGTGAACTTAAAAACTGCAAATGTGGTCATGTCACTCACTGGCTAAACCCATCCATCAGCTTCCCATCCTTCCAGTAAAGGCCATGATCTTTCTCATGGCCTGCGTCTCTTTTCAGTATGGGATTCTCACCCATCCCATATCTCGAGCCCACATCCATGCCTCCTTGCTCCAGCCATGTGGCCTTCTTTCATCTGTTTTCACATGGTCTCTCTCAAAACAGAGGCTTTTCCCATGTGACTCCCTCTGCATAGAATGCTCTTCATTTCACCCCACCTGCCTTTACCTGGCTAACTATTCCTTACTTTGAATCTCAACTCAAAAGTGACCTCTTTATGGAGGGCTTCCCTGACCCTTCTGAATAGATCAGAACCTCATATCATCACGGATAGTAGTCATCCGCTGTTTTTATATACTCATGTGACTCTTTCATTCAGACCTGGCTCCGTACTAGGCTCTGAGATGCAGGAGGGCAAGGACGGTGTCCGTCTCATTTACCAGGACATTCCTGGCCCCCAGGATGGCAGCCTGAACCTAGAAGGTCTCAATAAATATTCACTGGCATGATGAGTTAATCCACTCCAGTCAGCCCGGAATCCATTCTTTCCCACATCCCACAACTGAGTCTTTTCTTTCACAAATGTTTTCTTGGCACTGTAGTTTTGGGCTCTTGCTTTTATGAGCCCTTACCAGAATTTTTCTTTCTTTCCAGAATAGTCTTTCTAGTTTCTCTTCTTCACTCTGCCCACGTAACACCTTATATCCACTATACACAGGCTAAACTCCCCTGATACCACTTTTACAAATAGTATGTAAGGCCATGCTGGGGATACAATATCTGTAGCACAGATTCAACATAAACCTCCTGGAGGGAGACATGTTCAGTGCTATAAGAGGGTATCACAGAAAAAAAGGCAAAAGCTTGGAATGGAAATAAATAATTGCTCAGAAGAAGAAGCTAGAGTGAAGAAAAGTATTGGAAAATTAGATTTAATAGGGCCTTCTAAAACTCAATGTCATGGGGCCTTGTGGAACATCACTGGGAGTTTACCAGCCCAAAGCGTTATTCCTTTAACACTAGGCTGGGCACAGGACTAAATACTGGGGCCAGAGAAAAACAGGAGACAGTTTCTGACTTCAAGCAGTTCTCAGTTAACACCTTGCAGGTGGTGTGTGTGTGTGTGTGTGTGTGTGTGTGTGTGTGTGTGTGTGTGTGTGTGTTAGGGAGCAGGAGACTGGTAACTACAACATGGTAATAATCATTCATCCATTCATTCAGCAAACATTCATGGACAACTTATTATGTCCAGGAGACTGTTGTAAGCACTGAGACATACATGTAAGCAAAGAAACTAACCCCCTTGCTCTCTAAGAGCTTACATGCTCAGGAGGGAGTTGGGGTAACAGGGACAGGCTCAAGAACAAACGTAAGTAAAATCTACGGAATGTTGGAAAGCGCTAACTGTCATGAAGAATCAGAAAACTTGGGTGGGGTAGGGGGATGGAGTGTGTACTTCTATGTGAATTAAGGTGGTCAAGATAGGTCTAAAAGACTACTGCATGTGGACTCCAGACCACTGTGTCTTTCTTATCAGGCCTTCTTCTCAGTTGTATTATCTTTAATCCTTGAAACAACTCTAAAAGTTAAATATTATTACCTCCACCTTATGGAGAAGAATTAGAACCTCAAAAAAGGCTACTTACCTTTCCTAAGCTCATATACCTTCCAAATGGTAGGACAAATGCTCAAGACTAGGCTCAACTGCTGCCCAAGCTCAGCACTAGCCTGTTTTGCTGTGCTGCTGTTATATTAGTGAAAGCATGCTCCAAGGCATATGGAATAGGAAAGAGTTAACCCTAATTATTGCATTGGAGAATGTTTCTCAGAGGAACTAATATATGAGTCTAAAGACTTAAACGTTAGACCTAAAACCATAAAAACCCTAGAAGAAAACCTAGGCATTACCATTCAGGACATAGGCATGGGCAAGGACTTCATGTCTAAAACACCAAAAGCAATGACAACAAAAGACAAAATCGACAAATGGGGTCTAATTAAACTAAAGAGCTTCTGCACAGCAAAAGACACTACCATCAGAGTGAACAGGCAACCTATGAAATGGGAGAAAATTTTCGCAACCTACTCATCTGACAAAGGGCTAATATCCAGAATCTAGAATGAACTCAAACAAATTTACAAGAAAAAAACAAACAACCCCATCAAAAAGTGGGTGAAGGACATGAACAGACACTTCTCAAAAGAAGACATTTATGCAGCCAAAAAACACATGAAAAAATGCTCATCATCACTGGCCATCAGAGAAATGCAAATCAAAACCACAATGAGATACCATCTCACACCAGTTAGAATGGCAATCATTAAAAAGTCAGGAAACAACAGGTGCTGGAGAGGATGTGGAGAAATAGGAACACTTTTACACTGTTCGTGGGACTGTAAACTAGTTCAACCATTGTGGAAGTCAGTGTGACGATGCCTCAGGGATCTAGAACTGGAAATACCATTTGACCCAGCCATCCCATTACTGGGTATATACCCAAAGGACTATAAATCATGCTGCTATAAAGACACATGCACACGTATGTTTATTGCTGCATTATTCACAATAGAAAAGACTTGGAACCAACCCAAATGTCCAACAATGATAGATTGGATTAAGAAAATGTGGCACATATACACCATGGAATACTATGCAGCCATAAAAAATGATGAGTTCATGTCCTTTGTAGGGACATGGATTAAATTGGAAATCATCATTCTCAGTAAACTATCGCAAGAACAAAAAACCAAACACCGCATATTATCACTCATAGGTGGGAATTGAACAATGAGATCACATGGACACAGGAAGGGGAATATCACACTCTGGGGACTGTTGTGGGGTGGGGGGAGGGGGGAGGGATAGCATTGGGAGATATACCTAATGCTAGATGACGAGTTAGTGGGTGCAGCGCACCAGCATGGCACATGTATACATATGTAACTAACCTGCACAATGTGCACATGTACCCTAAAACTTAAAGTATAATAATAAAAAAATATATATATGTATGAGTCTAGCTGTGATAAATCCATAGATGGATGTTTCCAGCACAACTGATCACCCTGGATGCCAGAAACGGCTCTAGCCTCCCCCTGGGCAAGGCACTTCCCACAGGCAGTGATGACCTAGACATTCACATCTGTGCAAAGGATATTCATGGGCACTAATTGAGCATTAGTGTGCCAGGTGCTAGGATGCAAACATGAACAGGGCAGGGCCACTGAGCTAAGGTTAAAACTTCTCTTTTAATAAAAGAATGTTGTCATCATACGGAAGTAGTGTGAAGGTGAGAGTGGCCTTTAACCCTCTTCCCCTTAAATCTATCTCCCATGAAGAGTACTGTCCCATAAATCCATGCTACTTGGGATGCTGTCCTTTGGGTTCAAAGGTTGCTACTATCAAAGCTTTTAGTTTTGGTAAGGCATTCTGCTATCTGGACAAATGCCATTCTGTAAGGGTGCCAAGAACACACGGCTTGTCACGAGAGGCTTGACCAGCTGCAGCAGGTCTGGATGAGTCGCCTTAGAAATCATGAAGGAGAGAGTACATAAGAAGTGTTCATGTGTGGTGGGGAGCACTCAGAGGCATGAGTGCACATATGGAAGAAGAATACTCACACCTCAAAACCTTGGTATTCTAGGGACAATACACGGCTTTGGAGTCAGACATGCTTGCTTCCTAATTCCATCTCCAGAGTTTATCAGCTGTGTGACCTTGGACAACTTAAAGATACTGTCGAGTTTGCTATCCAAAGTGAGATGATGAGACTTCCCACTGAGGATTGTTAGCCAGAGGATTAAATCTGAAGTTGAAACTAGTTGAACATGTTCAGCCATCTGATCCCAAGTTTTGCCTAGGTCTAGTCTGATTCAATAATTTCTTTTTGCTATACTTTAATGATATATTTTGGGGCTGAATATCTCAAAGCCCTACGAACCTAACTTAGTCATTCACCAACTGTAAAAACGGTGAACTTAGGGCAAGTTACCGAGTCTCTCTGAGCCTCAGTTTTGTATCTGTCAAGGGAGGGCAATGAAGCCTCCCCTGTACCATGTTTTAGGATTATAGGAGATGACACATGCATGGCTCTGAGTTTAGTGCCCAGCACATGGTGAGTTCTGAATAGACTAGACATAGCCATTATCATTATTATTGACTATAACAACTACATCAAGAGAGCCAGCTCCCCTTCATTCCTTTTGTGTCAGAAATTTGCTTTTTCTCTTTTTCTCCTGGAATATATATGTATCTCTCTTATATATATGATTTCATATATATATTTATATTTATATACAATTTCTTCCTCTTTCCTACCAGCTGAGAAGTGAGAAAGAGTTAACTGCAGTCATAAAGCACAGAGGCTGTTCATTAGAGCCTGACTTATAAATGTTTTACGCTGCCATCCACACATGTTGGTACTACACGACTACAAATTATGCTTTGGTGCCTTGTCCCGCAGCAGGGGCTGCTGTTCAACAACCAAGCCCGAGGAGCTTGATTTTTGGTAGTTCCTGCCATCAGTGATCCTTCCTTTCCTCTGTGAGTAAGTGTGTGTGTGTGTGTGTGTGTGTGTGTGTGTGTGTGTGTGCCTATGAAGATACACATGTGTCTGGATGAGCACATGTTTCTATGTTTCTGAAAATGTTAACAGAGCCACCACCTACCACAGGGAAATCTATATTCTGCTTGCACCTATCGTGGGCAGGAAGCAATAAGGAGGTGAAAGAAGTTGAGGGAGAGGCTCTTTGCTTACCTACCCCTTGGCTTCTGGCTGCTCTTGTGCCTCCCCAGCCCAGGCACGGGGCAGCAGGGATGTGGGAAGCTGTGTCAGTCTTGCACCTGCTCTAGATCAATGCAGTTCCAAGTGATGGGCCTTCTTAAGGAGGTCGCAGGGGTCTGTTGATTTCATTGGGTGGATGGAAGGGCACTAATGAAGTTATTTCACCTTTTTCCAAGCTCCCAGGCACTCCTGAAGGTCACTGCTCCCAAATTTTTTCTAGGGAATTCTGATCCCCATTGAAGGTATCTATTTTCTCTTCAGTTTCATTCAAAGGTGTCTATGATGCACCAACCATAGGCAATAACATACTGTCTGGGTGCTGTGGGGAAAGCAAAAGTGAACTAGGTACAATACCTGCCCTCAGAGAGCTTGAAATCCAGCAGCTACAAATGATGATGTTAACCTGTATTGAGCTCATTCTTCAATGTGCTATGTTCTAAGGACTGTCTCAAGAACAGTTTCTCATTTAATTCTCAAAATCTTTTGAGTTAGGTTATGTTATTATCCCTATTCTATTAATACGTTCAATGAAGTTCAAAAAGGTTTAGTAACTATTCCAACTACAGGGAGCTAGAATATCAACATTCAGAGCCTGGTTTTAAACGTTATTATGAGTGTGACCTTGGTAACTTAAAGTTCTCTGTTACTCAGTTTTCCTGTTTTTACAATTGCATAATGATGTTATCTACTTCACAGAGCTGTTGTAAGGATAAAACAATATATTAGGTATTTAATATGTGCTGGCATATAGTGAGGAGGCCAAAAATGTTAGCTGTTTTTTAAATCATTGCCTCATCAATGCCCTCAGTATGCCACCCATACTCCTGAGAAGAGACTGATGTGTTTGAAATGTCCAACCCTAAAGTATTTATTTGTATTCATGGGTTAATTTTCAGGTTTATCCACAAAGTCAAACCAACTATATGTCATCAGGTATCACAAAAAATAAACACAATTCTGAAGATAGCAATAGCTCATAGACATCAGGTCAAATCTGCAAAGAGCATTGTCCTAGGTGCTGAGGATACTGCAATTAAGAGTCTACGTGACACTTCAGATTTAGAAAAACTAGGGTTGGAATCTTGCTTCCTGTTCCTTCTGCTTGTGTACTCTTGTCCAAGCTACCAACCTCTATAGCATTGCTTTCTCATTTTATGAAATTGGAATAACAACAGTACCTACTTCTTAGAATCATTTGGGGGTTAAGTGACATGAAAAACACAAACCATAGTCTCTACGCAGAGTAACTGCTTGAGGAATGTTACTTATAGGTCATTGGGAAAGTGTATTGCACAGAGAACCAGCATTTATAGGCAGAACACATAAATTATAACTTACTTAAAAATCTACAACACAACAAAACTACAAGATTAGTATTACTGATAAGTCCTACAGATAAGGCTGCTCAAATTGTTGATGATATTAGCCCGAGGGTGCACACCTATAAGATTGGATATTTAATCTGAATTTGTATATCCTTAATTCAAAGTTAATGTTCTTTTCAGCCAGGCATGGTGGCTCATGCCTGTAATCCCAGCACTTTGGGAGGCCGAGGTGGGCGGATCGCCTGAGGTCAGGAGTTCGAGACCAGCCTGGCCAACATGGTGGAAACCCATCTCTACTAATAATACAACAAATTAGCCGGGCGTGGTGACATACGCCTGTAGTCCCAGCTACTCGGAGGGCTGAGGCAGGAGACTCGCTTGACCTGGGAGGCAAAGGTTGCAGTGAGCTGAGATCGCGCCATTGCACTCCAGCCTGGTTGACAGAACGAGACTCCATCTCCAAACAAAAACAAAAACAAAAACAAATACGAATACGAAAACAAACTTAATGTTCTTTTTATCATTTTGGCCACAAGCATTTACATAACAGCTATTGGTTGTGCTGAGGATATACATACATGAGGACATCTATGAAATTATCAGAAGAGGAAAGCAAGAAGGTGGATGTGGAAAATGCACTATGTAAGGAAAAGAGTCCTACATTAATTGGACCAAACATGGTAGCTAGAAACACAGGTACTTGCTGATGAATATGGGCAAAAACTGTGAAAGGATGGACAAATGATTTGCCAATAGGCTTGCTGAGAGTAGAATTAGCAGTCCAGGGAAGCACGTGCTACTATGCTGCAGGGGGTAAATTACTCTACTCACTAGTTAGAGGTTCGAAAACAATTAGAGAGATAGATTCCATGCGTATAAATAGAAAGAGCATGTGCATATATGGGTGCTACATGGTGATAGATAATGCCATAGATAAATACTGGAGCTGGAAAGGCATATAGAGACTCCGGATAAATGATTCCTATAAATAAGAATTGCTCATAGATATTTCAGATGCTTCTCTATTTATGAACATTTGACATTCACCCCTAAGGAATTGCATATTTCCTCATCAAAGAGAAAAGCAACCGTGAAGCCAATGACTGGATGTCTGATTAGAGCTTTCAACATTCACACCGTGTTAGCAGCTGCAACTGTGACTCAGGCTCTAGCTTCAAGCCCTTGAGGCCTAATGGATGTCTCATCCACAGCATGGCCAGGAAGCCACAGTAATTGCTGCCTGAGAAAGCTCACCACCAGTGCCTGTTACTGGGCTCAGTTTTCTTTGGAAAAAAAAAAAAAGCCCTCATTTTCCCTTGCTGTGATAAGTAAGAGAAGTCACCATCTCTTGCTTGAGGCAAAGGATTTGGTCTGGGTAGGTATTGGGAAGTGTTCCTATTGTTTATTAGATGGGACTTTCCCTGTGAGTAGCAAGCATTTCATATTTTAAATGTTGAAACATTCTGTATGGATCATGGGCATAACAAAGTAATAATAGCAGAAATGTGATCATATCTATGCAACAGCTTCTAAAGGAAAACACATGGGTTCTGAAGTCAGATGGACCAGAAACTGTGTGATACTAAAGAAGTTACATAACTAATTTTCCTTAGTCTTAAAATGGGGATTATAAGAACCATTTTATAGGTTTGTTACGTGAAGTAGATGTTATAGTCTACACAAACTACTTAGCCTAGCAGCTGGGGGATGATAGGGTTTCAACAAAAGGTAATTGATACAATTATTAACAATGACCAGAACAGCAAAGTCCCACCTGCTTGTCCCCAGTGAAGGCATACTTGTGTGCACAGCACTTTTTACTACTTAGGTAGCACAGCTTTGCATAAAAACAGAAGCCAAAACACCTCTGAAATAGCTGCCAGAGGCTCTTTCTCTTGAGTTGAATGTAAGAAAGAAGGTATACTTGCTCCCTAGGTCAGCCTGACCTGCTTGAAAACATAATCCAAGCCCAGAGGGACACCAGAGCCTATGGCTGTGAGTAGTAGAAATAAATATTAAACAGCACTCTGATTTCTAGTTATTTTTCCACTAACTTGCGTTGACTCATGGGAAAATACCTTGAAGCCTTGAGTTCTCCCATCTACCAAAAAATGTATTGAAAATTTGCTTTACTCAGGCACGATTGTAAGTACTTTTTGCATTAGTTCATATCACACTATTAGTAATCTTATGAGTTAAGAGAATTTTAATACCTTCATGTCATAGATAAGAAAATGGATATGCAGAGCTGAAGCAACTTGGCTATGGTAATTGGTATTAGAGCTGAGAGTAAATTCTGGGTCATCTTACTCCAGAGCTTGCCTTCATACTACTCTACTAAGCTACCTCCACCAAAATGAAGATGTTGATCTCACTGAAGCTTTAAGCTCCATCTTAACTACAAATGTCATGACTCTTTCATGAATGTTTTATAGCAGGAAGGCATCAGGAAATTAAGTCACTGGCATAGACTTAGTGGAGCATTCAACAAACACGTGTTCAAAGAGCCTACCAGGAGCTAGGCATCAGGAGTTACAATGCACAATCAACGGTGCAGTAAGTCGCCCTGGATTTCATACCACTGTGCTATGGATGTCTATGAAAGCATTCTGCAATCAGTCTTACTGGTTGGAATATGATGTAGCAAAAACAACCATAAACTCTCTCCATATTTTGATTTTTCGGAGCACTTATCACAATAAAAAATCATTGCGTTTGTTTTCTTGTTTATTGCCTTCTTTCCCTTTACCATCCCGATGGGAATATTTGTTCTCCCTGGAGCAGGGGTCTTGTTGACTTGTTCGCTGTAGAATCCCTGGCACCCCTAAGAGTGCTGATCCATCGTGGGAGTTACATAAATAGCTGTTGAGTGAACAGTGAATGAACACAACAACAATAAACCCTAGTATAACACTTTGCATCATTTCACTGAAGTTTAGGAAATGCTTGCAGATACAATATACCATTTGATATTCATCGACAGCCCTGTGGGAGAGCTAACTCGCACTCCTCATTTTACAGAAGAGGAATCAGAAAAATCAAAGAGGTTATTTGAATTATCCAAAGTCACACGTGTGAAAACTGCAACCATTTTGACTCAAAGCCCCACGTTTTGTATTCTGCAAGTTTGCAAATGAAACTGTGACAACATTTTGGAGGTACCCTTTGTTGAAACTGAGCACTTCAGAAACACAGGCCCTTGGCATAATTGGATCAGAGGAGTGAATATAGGCAGAAAGAATCAACTTCTGCCTTCTCAGTTGTATGATAGTCCTAAAGAAAATGTACAGTATAAATAGTTTAAGCGGATGACAAGTTTAGATAAACCATGTTTAGTTTTCTTAACTCAGTATAACTGAGAGAAAAATCCCATGTCTGCAGAGCTAATCATTCCATTTTCTTCCCAAAGCACAACCTTAGCTTCATCCACTAACACCTGATGTCACAGCATGTTATAACTCAGCAGAGTGCTATGCACTGTGTCAACTTGCACCTTCATTTTTTCCCAGTCCGTCATCTGAAGTAAATGGAGTCTATGTTTAGCCTGTCTGCGTTCAGATCCTAGCTCTACCTCTTCCTTTCTCTGCAGCTTTGGGATGAGTAGCTTTAACTCCCTGTGCTTCAATCCTTCACAGGTTTATGAGAAGATTAAATGAGTTAATGCATATGAAGTGTTTAGTTCTAGGTCTGGCATATAACCAAGTGCTTGGTATCTTTTAGCTGTTATCATTATCATTTTCATTATCATTCTAACATCCAGATGACCTTGCTTCAGCCATCTTTCCCTTCCCCCCAAGTTGCACTGTAAGAAACATCTCTGTCATCTACTCTGCCATTCTTTTTAGCTCCCTTCTAAATTCTCAAACCACAATTTCCTTTCATCATAACTCTGAATATAAAAATAAGATCATTTTTCTTCTCATAACTGGATTATGACTCAAAATAAACATTCCATTCAAGGAATTAGAAAAGTCATCTTGGCAAATGAAGGACAATGGATATTTTAATAGTGACCGTTATCATTGCCTATATACCATTTCCTCATGTACTATTCTTGAATTGTTGGTTGGACTTCGGTTCCATTGATGGCCTGAGGCATATTTACTTCATGTCGCTATGGCATTGATCACACCCTCAAAGGAGGTATGCAAACTGTGATCTTGTTTCTGTGACAAAACCAGGTTGGGGGAATGATGGTTAATACAACAGTCATCTACTTCTTGCATAAGTCTTTCAGAAAACAATTATTGAGCACCTACTCTTTCCCAAAGGAGGCATTCTTCTAGATGCTGGCAAATCAACAATAAATAGAATACTACCTCTGGCCGGGTGTGGTGGCTCAAGCCTGTAATCCCAGCATTTTGTGGGGGCTGAGGAGGGCAGATCACTTGAGGTCAGAAGTTCAAGACCAGCCTGGCCAACATGGTAAAACCCCGTCTCTAATAAAAACACAAAAATTAGCTAGGCATGGTGGTACATGCCTGTAGTCCCAGCTACTCAGGGCTGAGGCAGGAGAATTGCTTGAACCTGGGAGGCAGAGGTTGCAGTGAGCTGAGGACAGAGCAAGACTCCATCTCAAGCATTTGTTAAATAGAACTATGCTTAGTCCACTATTTGCCCATCTGACAGAGACTGTAGAAGTCAGAAAAGCTTCCCAGAGAAGAGAGTATCAGTAGAGCATTTGCAAGAATGGATTGAAGTTAGGCAAGGTGCAGAACAGAGCTCCCATTTGATTAACTAATGTCTGCAAGGGCATGAGTTGAGATGGTAAGGCACTCCTAGGACACATCTATCATATCAGTGTGGCTGTGCCATGGAGTTTGGGAGTGGAGTGAGTAATGAGGAAGAAGAGGGGTCATGTCATAAACACACTTGCATCTCATGCTGTCAGGACTTAAGCTTTATCCTTTTCTTGGGGGTGGGGGAATTGTATTTCACAATCATAAATGGTAGGTACAATTATAGAACTCATTGAAGGTTTACTCAGCCCTCATTTTTTTTCTTTACCCACGTTGGTCACAGCATAACACTTCCCTCAAAACCACACTTGATGTGCTGGTACTTCAGTTTTCCTTTTGCCAAGAGTTGACATTATGCTAACTTTACATTTTACAAATCAACTCACCTACTAGGTAGGAGAGAATAACTTTCTGCGTTTTGTGGTATATGTTTCCACTTACTGCTTGCCCCAAGGATGAGGGATTCTGTATGTGGCAGGAGTGAAAACAATAGTTTTTTTAAAGAAATTAAGCATTAAATTACACTGGACGTGTTTAATTTTGTTTTCAGTAATGGGCTTTGATGCTTTGGTGAAGACTCATTGTGTTATACTTGAAATAGAAATATGTCATGTGAGTGAACCTGTGAGGCGGGGAGAACAATAAAATGGCAAAATGCACCCGGACTAGGTGCGGCTTATAGTGCTAGATATTTTAGGCTTAATTTTATTGTTCATGGCACTGTGCAAAAATAAATAGACATTTAAAAGAAGTAGGATATATGTTGGTATGAAAGCAGAGGGAAATCAATTAGCAGCTGTAACTTAAAGCTGAGGAAATGGATAGGATTGACTTTAAAGATCTGAGGTACTAATTTGTCTCCTTAAATGCAAATTTCTAAGTTTATCCATGGCCGTCCAATATACAGATATCCCAATGAACCCAGATTATTTTCTAATAGGGAATAAAGGAAATAGCAATCGTCACAGAGAGGTGAGCCCTTATTTTGGTGTTTCATAAATGCCTGAATCCAGATCATATATTGGGGGCATGATCCAAGAGATGTCAGATTGTGTATATTTTACAGTTTTTCAAAATAAGGAATTATCAATGTGGCTAATCCGGTCTGTGAGAGGTCAGGATGTAACATCAGATGAAGTTGAACATCGGTCATCAGGTAGAGTTGAAGACACATGAAACGTACATGGAAAAAAACATGAAAAAATAGGCAAGAAGCAAAGGAACAGCCATGGACGTAGAGTGAAGATGATTTGGTTTAATGGGTCACAAGAAAATCTTCAAACCCTGTGAGGTCCCCAGAGGACTATTTATATGTGGCACTAACTGTATAGCACAAAGCTTGCATATAGCTAACCAAGCCACACAAGACTGTAACCTCTTGGGTCTTTCTAGATGAGAAGTCTTGTTTATATAGCAATTAGAAAATCCTTTATGACTTTTCTTTTAGCACCAAGCTAAGGGAATTCTTTCAGGTTTAGTGGCTAGAAATCATGGAAGAAAGGTCCACTTCCCCACGAGGGTGTTGCACAAGGGACACATTCAACTATCACATAATTCTAAGTACTTTCGAATCTAGTGGTTTAAAACTAGAAATTACTGCTTTAAAAACGTAGGTGTGTAAAGCATTCGTGAAGAGGATGTTGTAATGAAATATGACTATCTAGAACCACATTAAACTGATTTCCACTCACCTTGGGAGTTCATTAAAGAGAGAAAAGCTTCATTCTGTGACTTCGCACTGTCTGGTTTATATCTGGGCTTATGTCCAACAAAACCACTAAAAAGTAAGGCCTGTGAACCACTAGTAGATATTGGTGGGGTGACAGAAGTTAATGGAATTGTGACATGCAACATATGTTGAAAAAATAAAAAGCAATCTCAAAATTGGAAAAAAATAGAATAGAAACAACAGGTATGAATTAAACTACCTGTGCTTTTAGTAGAAGATAATGAAAGAAAGTGGCATGTCCACCTTGGCTTACAGCTAGGACATTGCCAATTCAAGGCCTTTAAATCAACAGCTTCAAGGACCAAGCAAAGGCATCATTTTGAAAGAATTTTTAGGGCATTTATATATTAGCTGTCAACTGCCTTGGTGGCAGGGTGATAAATGCTTCTGAATTTGAGTTAAGCAGACTAAACTTTATGAAACTGTGCTTGCACAACTGATAAACTATCTAATGGTCAATTCTCCAAAATTCCCACTGGGTAAGACAGAGAGGTGTGTCAGGGGAAAAACTAGCATGGTGGTGGGAGATAGAGACACAAGTATGCAAAAGTCACCCCCCACCGTGTCTTCCCAGTGGTCCACGTGATGCCCACCCCTGAATGCACAATGGCACAGCTGCTCCCACCCACCACAGAGAATCCAGCTGCAGGTCTCTCCTCCTCTCTGCCTCAGAGCCCCTCAACATCCTTGGATTAATAATCATGGTCATTTTCAGGGCTTTGGTTTCCTTCCTTAGCAATAAACATGTAGATGTTTTAATCTAAGATACGGTAAAGCTAAATGACACACTAGTGTTCAACTTCCTTAGAGAACAACTTGGGGCACATTCTAGAAGTCATGAGGGGCATATTTCATAGGATGTCTATTTAGACCCTGTAGATCCGATATGTGGATAAAGCCTAGAGACAGAGAAGAAAGTGTTACCAAACTTTGCTTGACTTGATTCTAGACAAATGTTTCCTAATAATAGTAATGATAAAATAACAATAATAATTATTATAACCATCCCTACTACCCCAACTATTACACACGCTGACAAGGAGGGCCATGTACCAAGCCCTTGGCTGAGTACTTTGCATACCTTATCCCAAGTGGCCCAAGTCTAAGCTTGATCATCTCTTGAGATCCTTTCTACCTTAACAGTCATTAAATTGAATTCTCATTTTCCTAGGAAGCTTATGAGGAGACAAGCATCATTTTGTTACTTGACAGTGCCTGGTTGCCTACCTGGACTTATGTCCAGCAGAGCTGCAAAATAGGCTAATCCATTGCTCGCAAGTTTCCATTTTGAAACCATTGCATCAAAGTCATATCTCCCTCCTTCCTTCGACTGCATCACCCCACTTCTATTTAGACTGCAGGGCCTTTGAGACCCCCTGTTCTAACACACAGATAACCTTGATTAGAAGAGATTCATGTTTATAACTGAACAACATGAACTTTCTAGTTAAATTGTCTTAAGATCATCTAATTGGAAAAGGAAAGAAAAGGGAACTAATTTATAGCCCCTAATACTAAATGCTTTATATAGACTAAGAGAAATACTTTATCTCTATTTTTCATCCTCAGTTTACAAGGGAGAAATCTGAGGCTTTGAGAATTTAAGTCACACCTTGAAGGTCAAATAATGAGTAAGTGGCAAAGTCAGGATTTAAGCTTTTCCATTTCCTCTTTCTGCCTCAGAAAGAACATTTGAAAGAGAATCCATAGCCTGCATCCAACTGTGGCAAGAAAAAAGTAAAGCATACTGCAAAAAAAAAAAAAAAAAAAAAAAGAAGAAGAAACAAACACAGCAAAAGCCCTTTCCCTTTGGCATTTAAACATTGCTTGTGTGAAAACATGAGGATAAAAATCGTACACATGCTTACATGAGCAGAAATATTCCTGGGAGCCTTGAGATTTATTTCAGACATATTTCAAATAGATATATGGAAAGCAAGAAAGGAGCAGAGAAAAAAAAGGCATCTGATGAATAAATGAGTGGGAGAAATCATGAGGAAAAGAGATGCAGTGTAATCATGGCCCTGATTTCTTTCAGGATAAATGGGCTTGCTGGTGCTGTCTATACTATAGGGGATACATCATATGTACTGAGATTACTATTTCATCAAAGATGATATTGGATCTGATCTTTCAGTTTGGCCAGTTGGCTGCAGAAACAACATTGGAATTTTCCAAACAAAATTTTAGCTCAAGAGAATATCTAAAGTACAGATTCCTTAGTCGACTTGACAGAGAGATTGGGCTAGCTTGCCTTTGGTGCCCAGCAACTAACTGCTTAGGGATAGTAACTCTTATCTCTCACTCACTATCTCCCTCAACCCACATGATGCCTTGCTGTTGGAAACATTCCTTGAAATTAGACAAACTTACCTGAGTGACTTAGCCAGGAAGCCAGCTTAAGAAACCAAATCAGAAAAGCCATTGTCATTTTGCTCCCTTCCTTCCTCATGATTTGTGGGTAGGAGATGGGAACAGAAAGGAAATTGTCTCCAGTATCCATGGTCCCTAGAGACATCCATCTGTCAGATATGGGGCTTGCTATTTTAAAGGGAGCATCTATCTGCAAAGACCCTCAAAAGGATCAAGCTTGACCTCAACCTGTCAACCTGACAACTGTTTCAATAAGAAGCCCAGATACCTTCACAAAACAAGCCTAAATGAACTCCTTGACCTGCCATGAGTCATAGTTTTATTAGATCTTTGTAGTATCATTAGATCTCTATAGACTAAACACACAGAATCCTCTTCCCTCATTCTCCCTTCCCACATGCTCTTTGGCAAAAGGCTGCCACTCCTGTGGTCTGGATCCTCAGGCTCTCTCCTCCTTCTACTGACTTTTCTCCTTCCTCACTCTGTTCACTAAGCCTTAAGATGATTAACTGCCTCATTGCCTCAGACTTGGGGTCCCCTGGCCTCTTCCAATGGTTGGATGCTTTGGTTCATCTTCAGGTTTTTCTTCTGGTATGGCATACACCGGGACTGTTGGGTCACCTCTACCTTCACGCTCTTCAAAATAACACAGCTCTGACTTCCTTCCACACCTACCATCTTGGCTCCAAGAACTCCGGAGACCTACTTGTGCCAAAAGAGTTTTTGGGACAACACTGCTTTGTCTTTCTACATCATCCCTCAAATGAAAATAAAATGATTGGTTGAATTATTTATTTGAATGATTGTCACTTGACACATTTAGCTTTAAAATACAGTTACATTTAGAAAATACTTTGGTACATATGTTCACGTCTGATACTACAAAAACCCTGTGGTATTCATATCTCCATTTTCTCATTCAGATGAGAAAATGCTTTAAGTGATGCTGAAATGAATTTCACAAATTCCTATCGATCAACAGAAGCATATCTAGAACTCAAACACAGAGCAGATTCCAATGCAGTTGTGCAGCCCCACGCACACGTGGGAGCTCTGTCAGGACAGCTGTAGTAGTCACATGGCTGGGACAGAAGAGCTTGTCACATATATCACAAGCAGTGCCTGTGAATTCTCATCAGATCCCCTTGCATTTTCCTCCTTAATAGATTTTATGAAGTCAAATAGGCAACATTTCATTGTTTCAGGTGGAGAAAATTGAGACGCAAGCTGATGGAACAATTTGAAAATAGAAGCCCCGAGTCCTGAATCTTAGACCAAGTATTCCTCCTTCATAAATTAATGTATTGAATTCTGCTGCTAATGGTATTGCAAACCTGCTTACTATTATTGCAGAGAAAAATCTAAAAATATAGACAAGAGGCCGTGGGTGCAGTGGCCCACACCTGTAATCCCAGAACTTTGGGAGGCTGAGGTAGGCAGATCACGAGGTCAGGAGTTCGAGACCAGCCTGGCCAATGTGGTGAAACCCTGTCTCTACTAAAAATACAAAAAAATTAGCTGGATATGGTAGTGTGCACCCGTAGTCCCAGCTACTCAGGAGGCTGAGGCAGGAGAATCGCTTGAACCTGGGAGGCAGAGGTTACAGTGAGCTGAGATAGAGCCACTGCACTCCAGCCTGGGCGACAGAGTGAGACTCCGTCTATAAATAAATAAATAAATAAGAAAGTACTTTCTATGCCAGTTACAAATCCGTAATGATATGTTTAGCAATCCTTTTTTTTATTTATCCTTTCCTTCTCAGAAATTCAATAGCAGACTTAGTTATATATACACAGCCAATGTGAAGACACTCATTCTCAAACATGCAAATGTTATACACGTCATCTTGCTTCCCTCTACCTATTGTCAGCCTTCAGTCACAGTGTCTACCAGACAGGTCATTTCTAATTAGAGAGGAATCTGGCATTTGTCTTTGTGAACATACTCTTTAAGCTCCAATTTGCTGCCAAACCCCAGGTCTCCACAGGTGGGAACTGAAGAAAAAAAGCATTTTTCACTGGTGGTTTCTTTTCAAAGGTAAAGTTTTCATCTCTGCAGGAGCAATTAATTTTTCCTGTTTAAAATGACAGAGAAAAGTCTTATCTTTTGCTTTTCACTTGAAGAGCTTGGGGAAGGCAGTGTGGGAGCAAAGGCATGTTGGTTTTTCCTATTTCCCTGCTGAGCCAGATGAGTTGATTTCTGAGCAAATTCTCGGTATTATATAAAGGGGTTAGTAATCTGGTTAGATACCATTGAATGCCATAAGATATTAATAATGAGAATAAAAATTTTAAGAATCCACTTTTGTTCAGCGCTTTCAAAGGTGTTTGAAAAATCTCCACTCCACAATGATAATGTCCAGTTTTCTTCCCTGATATAATCTGAAAGTTTTTGTCCCCACGAAAGACTTACATATTGAAATTCCAGGCCCCAAGTTGATGGTATGGAGAGGTAGAACCTTTGGGGAGTGGGGCCTTCATGAATGAGATTAGTGCCCGTATAACAGAGGCCCTGGAGCAATCCTTTGCCCGTTCCACCATGTTAGGACACAGCTAGATGGTGCCATTTATGAATCAGGATATGAGCCCTCACCAAACACCACATCTTATCTTGGACTTTTCAGCCTCCGGAATTGTGAGAAGTAAATCTCTGTTGTTTAATAAGCACCCCAATTTATGGTATTTTGCTATTGCTATCTGAACAGTCTAAGAAACTAAATATTACTACCTCTTTTGGTGGTAGTAATACTTTTTGCCTTCGGCATAATAGAAACTATAGAATGGGACTCAAGATACAATGGTCTTTATGCTCTTAACAGTAGTAGTTATAATAGAAAGAACAGTGGACTTGGAGGCAAGACCTAGGTTCAGAACTTGGCTCTATTGCCTATTAAGCCTGTGAGTCATTTACTACATCTTTTGTCAGTTTTTAAATCTCTATAATGGGGACAATACTTCCCATAACCACCTGACCCATATGAGGTGAGGGTCAAGTCTGATGCAGCTATGGAAGTGCTTTGTTAATCATAAAATCTAATATAACTGCCTGCATTATTTCCTATAAAATCATGAAAAAGGCTTCTATGGAGAGCCAAAATTATGTCAGTATTTTCCAATCCATTCCACAGGGCATGGTAACTGTCCCAAGAGTTGCTTAAATAAAAGAAAAAAATAAACAAAAACTATGTAGACAGTCAGATTTTTTAAGAAAAATTATGGTGCTATGCTTCTCAACTTCAGTTACTTTATGTGCAAAATGTAGTAAAACGACCTGCCCTAAGATTGTTGTGGGTGGGACACACACACACACACACACACACACACACACACACACACACAAACACACACCCTGGGGCCAGTAACCTATGCATTGTAAATACTAAATTATGTTCGTTTCTCCCCACTACACTGTTGAGAGCCTCACCCAGTCTGCCTCCCTTCTAGTTTGAGCAAAGGCCCTGGTTCTTATTGAAGGAGTACCGGAGTGGGTACCTGAGCCCCTGCCACAGCACCTGGGAAATAACAGCTGCTAGTTGAGCACCAGATGATCCAGAGTTAGGAAAATCCCTCTATGCGGAGTAAGCCACAGGAGGAAGAAGAAATGGGGACATTCTTTGTTCCCCTCACTGACCTGGGATTAACCTGTAGAACAGAATTTCTCAAATACTTTTAAATGTAACCCCATATTATGAGTACTTTTTATGCAGTGGCCCAGTATATATAAACAGCACAACACCTATGATCCAGACATATGCTACTTTCTATGCCTTTAATCCTATTACTTTTAAAAATAGGATTTTAGGACACACTAATTGGTAGCAGTCCAACAGTTCAAAAATGCCACTGTAGAAGGTCTCCCGGCATGACCTCCAACCTCATAACTTTTCTGGGCACTCCCTAAGGTGTGCCCTTAGGGACCTGACAAGTGACAAACCGACTATTAATTGTTTTGCAGTTCAGAAAACAAAGAGATCATAACCAAGACCATGGGTTTAGAAGAGCTAAAAAATACAGAACAGAAAAAAATATATCTTGTTTTTCTTAGATGCTTTGTTCATGACCCCCAGAGAAAAAGTCTCACAATTTCTCTTCCCTGTAAATGCTAAGAATCTTTTAATAACAATAAAAGGGTGAAATCCATCTTAGGCCCCCCACACCCTGCTCAGGGCAGGCACTTCATCACGCTCTGCCACTGTCACCATAAATAAGATCTAGGTCTTACAAATGTGTCTGCTACCTGAGACAAGCCCAGAGCCAGATCACATCTTACTATCCAGAACGTGGTTGACAAATGTACCAGTTTCCCTTAGACACACAGCATATTCCTTGCTGCAGTGTAATAAGAGTTTTTTTAAAAAACTTTTTAATAGAAGATTCCACAGAAGAGGAACAGATGAGTGAGCGGTTGGGATCAGCGTTGAGCCTCATAACTTTCTCTTTAGTGTCTGACTTGCATCTGTTCAAGTAAGTCTGTTTTATTAATGCTTACTGGCCTAAAGCTATAGCCGTAATATTAAAGATGCAATGTTAGCACAGCACTGACATATAGATTGTTTTCCATAGGAAAGCAATTAATGTTTGCATAGGATATTGAACCCCTGGCTTTCCTCCAACTTTCTGGCCTCCATGTTCAAAGGCTGGATTAAAGATACAGATTACAAAGGGGCTCCTATTACCATTGAGAATGGGGTAGAGATCAATGAAAGTTAACCATTAAGAATGGGGTAGAGATCCGTGAAAATTAACCATTAAGAATGGGATAGAGATCAATGAAAGCCAGACTAGGGGTCTAAGGCTGAGATACCACCTCACCTCAATATGAGACCCGACTTCCTCTGCATTGATCAATCCTCAAGCATCAGGTAATCCATATGGACTAGCAGGTACTTGGTAAAGAAGGAAACAGAGTGATCCCTTGACTCATAAAACATCCAAACAGCTTTGTCAGGCAGGTGGCAGAATTTCATTTGTCATAAATGCTGGGGTCCTTTTGTCACTAAGAATAAGAGAGTGTAGCCACCTCAAGTTTGATCCAGGCCAACATTTATGCTCAAAATATTGTAGGGTGGAACATTTAAATTCAGTTTCTACACAGCTGCCATCCTGGACACCGAGGACTCTGAAACCCCAGCCCAGGAGGCCCTTCTAAGCAGATGAGAACAAAGAGAGTCTCAACCACAAGGGAAGGCGAGGGTTGAATGGGAAGGTCACAACCCAGTAACCTGGTCTGTGCTTCGGGGCAGGACTCCAGACAGGTGAATAGAGAGGGCCTTAGAAACCTGAGGCCAGGTGGAGGGAAAGCTGCACCGATGGAGGGCATTCAGAATTGGGAGCCAGGGGACTGGAAGTGATACTGCTGCTGACTCCCCGAGATGTTCAGACTAGATGCTGCTGATAAAAGAAAATTGACTCCTCAGGAACTCCCTCTCCTGCGGGAACAAGTTCCTCTTGGGAATGGTTGCCATGGGTTCTGGGTCAGAGGGAGATTAGTCTGTGGCTGACCAGCCTGATTATGGTTTTCTTCTGGAGCTGGGCTTGGCAAAGTTCTTCTGCAAAGAGTAGTAAGTATTTTTAGCTTTGTAGGCCATAGGCTCTGTCTTGCTGTCATTCAACTCTGCCCTTGTAGCACAAAAGCAGCCACAGACAATACATGAACAATGGGTATGGCTGCATTCCAAAACAAGAAAATATATATTTACAAAAACAGGCAGTGGGCCAGATTTGTCTTGCAGAATGTAGTTGGCTGAGCACGTGTACTTTGGGCTCCCTAAGTCCTGGTTTCCTCATTTCTAAAATGGAATAATGATACCTATCTCTAGGGTTGTTGAAAGGTTTGAATGAATGGATGCATGCTAATCCTGCAGCATTATGCCTGGCACAATAATAAAAATAACAATAGCAATACAATCCATATTGTCATTATTATTATTTTCCCATTCCTGGGCTAGGAAAAAGCATTCAGAGATCAATTCTACCCACTCATCTCACTAACTGCACTTAATGAGCTCTCTTCTCAGATCCATATAAGATAGGGTATATGGGTCAATTATCAAATTCCAACCTTTCTCTGTTCAAATGCATAAAAGCCCCATAACCAATCCCTGCCCACTCTTCCTGTGCTCACTGAGATCTTGTCTAGCTCATTCTTCTGCAGGTATCCTGGCTGCCAGTCAACAATGGACTTGCTAAGAAAACCTGAGTCATAGTACCCCAACCTAGATGGAAAGAGTATGACAGGTGCCCAGCCCTGCCCCATTTTCTAAGTGGATAGCACCAAACTGAAGGGATTGCTAAACAGTGTGTCACTAGTTTTGGCCGGCATGCTCTTCCATGCAGAAGAGATTGGGCAGATAACCATCTCTTCTGGAGGATATTAGGTTGTGTTCTTGGAGATGGGAGGATGAACTCAGTTGACCTCTTAGGACAGACTTTCTTGTCAAAGGATACTTGGAATCTCTCCTTCCTGTTACCGCTGGGAAAGGATAAGTAGAAAGTAATGAAGCATGAGCCTCCCCTACAGGAAGGAAACACACTAGGCATCTCCAAGTCCAGTTAGAACTTTGCCATCCACTGTGAGCAGGCTCACCCTCTGACCCTGGGAGACAATGAGATTTATCTATATCTTGTAACCATCAGTGATTAGAAACACATCCAGACAAAGAAGCCCAAGGGACACTTACTGCTCCATAATTTAACAGCTTCTCTCCCGACACTCCTTTGGATTACTTAAATTGCATTTTTTTTTCCAAGATACCGTGACCTCCCTATCTCATGAAGTGTCTTTACCAACCTGCTTCTCTCTTCTCACATTCTTCTTTCTCCCCAAGGTCAAAGCTAAAAATGGTGACATTTCTAATGACACATGTCTGTGTTTTAAAACGGAGTTATCCCCATCATGGATAACCCAGCCTCCACATCCACCTCATGCTGTTGAGGAAAAACAAAGAACACTGGAAAGTGTAAACTGCTTCTGTTCTGGAACAGAAAATACCTCCAAGAGGGACTGATTTCCACATGGAGTTTAGTAGCTCAGTGATGCCACCCACAAAAGCAGATCCTGTGTCTGCTTTTGTGTCATGAGACTCTGGAGACAGAATGAAGACGTGCTTTTATGCATGCAGTATGATTTTGTGATTAGGGTTTTGTTCCTGGGCTGGGCTTGACAAAGTTCTTCTGCAAAGAGTAGTAAATATTTTAATCTTTGCAAGTCATAGGCTCTGTCTTGCTATCATTCAACTCTGCCCTTGTAGCACAAAGACAGCCACAGACAATACAATGGGCATGGCTGCATTCCAAAACAAAACCTTTGTTTACAAAGCAGGCAGTGGGCCAGATTTGTGTTGCAGAATGTAGTTGGCTGACACCTGTTCTGGAGAAAAATACTCTTTTCTCCACAAGGCCATCCCTCCTATCCATCAAGCTTCTTGTTCATGGCCCAATGCGGGTGCTCCTCGGTACTTCTATTTTCCTCCTTTCTCCTTCGCTTTTCTTTCTCTGCTCCTTCTTTGTTTCTCTCTTCTATATCTTCAATCTCTTTCTGTTTTTCTTGTAAAGCACTTGCCCACCACATTGTAATGTGATCATCTGCACCCAGATCTGTCCTCTACTGGACTTCCTTAAGGCTCTGTTTACGAGAGTTTGTAGTTTTCTGCAATGCTTTATAGGCAGTAGGTGCTTGTTCAATGTTAGCTAATCAGCCTGCTCAACTGGGACATTTTACTCCTTTTCCTGAATGCCTGGTCTTCCTCCCATAACCTCCACAGCAGCTGTGTTTCAGGAGCAGCTCCTCCTCTCTGCTTGGAGCGCTCAGTGTTGGAGGAACAGCCACTGGGATGGGATTTTCTGAGTCCAGGAACCTTCAGCAGCTGGTCCCTGCCTGAAGAGAGAGCTGCTGTTCCAGTTCACAGCACACCTGGTTGTGACAGGAGAACAAAAGAGCCCTGGCAGGAGCATGAGTCAGACCGAGAGGGGGCGAAAGCCTTTTGGTGAAGGTCCCAGAAGGCAGAAGGCCTTTCAGAGGGCTCGGGTCAGAGGTGTTCCACCCAAGAGGATGTCTGGCAGGTGGCAGCTTCCTTTCTGCACTCTTGCCCCATTCATCCTCTCTTTGGCCCTCATCTCTTCAAGAGAAGGACTCCTTCCTCCTGTTTTGCAAAATGACTAATTTTCATTTATGCCAATCTAGTTGACAGACCCAGGTCAACGCAGGGCTAAGGTAAGTGTCTGACTTCACAAGCCCCTGGGGCAGCAGCTCCTCTGATGGTTATAAAGAGCTGCTCAGGAGATGTTGGGCCTCCCCACATGGTCTTTTTTTGGGAAAGAACTTACCTGCTGAGTGTGCATCTTAGAGGCCTGCTGTGCTTTTGGCTCTAGAAACGGTGTCATCTGCGGCTTGGCCTGAGTCCAGGTTGCTCTTGGTCTCCTTCGGCGAGACATTTCCCCCTCCCACTCCTCCTTGCCCTCTTGCTAGTTTCACAGATGCACCAACACATCCATTTTTAATCTGACCAAATCAATTACAAATGTTACAGATTGTAATTACCGAAGGAACTCCCGAAAACTAATTATGTAATATGCAATCCCCACAATAAATTACACCTTTCCTTTGGCTTGATGTTCCAGAAAACTGTTTTCTGAGGAGGCAGAGAAAGTGTTGCTCATCCTTGCCAGGGATGCTCACGAAACGGCTCTTTATTTAGCTCCGCTGCATGTTTGTGGGTGTTTGTCAGAGGTGGCCACAGGCTTTGTGCCAGGGCTCTGGGCAGCAGCCACATCATCTTTTGCCACTATAGGGGATGTTGCCAGAATACCCATGGGACCATGTCGTCTTGTCATTCCACCACCAAGAGAAACTTCAGTTTCCTTGGGCAAAAATCTGGGAGTTCTGGTAACGGAAAGCAAATAGCAGATGCAGGAGATGCTTAAAAAGGAAAGAGAAGCAATGTGTTAACCTTGGCCTGAGACTAGTGGAGTCCTGTTAAGTGATGGATCACTGGAACGTTCCTCAGCAACAGTGCCTGTCAGAGAAGAAACCCAGAGCAGACATTTACATTTTTCTTTTCTTGTTTTCTTTTCACTATCATCAGACAATGGAATCTCCGAGCTTGCTGAATCTCAGCTTTAGGTACCAATAAAGGCTTTCCTTGACCTAAATGCATTTGAAAAGCACACTATAAAATTATGTCAGTGATAAAGTAAGAAATTCACTCATTTACAGGACTCATAGCCTCAGAGTTGCAGACCCTTCACTGGGAGCTGCCATTCATGTGAAATGCTATTCATAACTGTTAATAAAATAATCAGGATAAAAGGGGAAACAGGGAGCAAACTTGTAAACATCTCAGGCATGGAGCAGGGGATGGAGAAGTTTAGGAACAATTGTTTATGTCAGGAGGGCCAAGGAAGGCTGACAGAAAAAAAACACGTTCTTTGAGTCTCAATAGTAGTGAGAGGGCTCCCCGTGAGGAGTGAGCTTGGGGTTGGTCCTGTGTGTCTATGTATGCACAGGGGTGGTATGTGTATGTGGCAGTGACTATGTGTGCATACACATGTGCACATGCAGATATGAATTGTGTGCATGTGTGTATGCATGTGTGTGGATGTGAGTGGGTGTGGATGTGAGTGTGTACATGTGTGCATATCTGCATTTGTATATGAGTTGCTGGGTATGGGTGTGTGTGCGTATGTATGTGGGTGTACACGTGTGTATATGCCTCTGTGTGTGTGTGCACGTGTGTGTGTGTGTGTGTATAGGGACATCAAAACACACAAGATAAGAGCCCTTTACTCTTCTCCTGCAGCCTTGGCTTTTACTTCCCTGTTACAGCCTCCGTGGTTCTTACTGTAGATTCGCATTGAACTGACTGCCTCCTCTCCTAGGAGGGCCGGGGGAGGGGGCAGCTGTGTGTTCTTCAGCTGCACACCCAGCCCTGAGCCTGCCTCCTGGTAAGCGCTAGCTCAGTGTCTGCAGAGCGGTGGAACTGCACCCCACACTGATGGAATGGGGGACAGTTAGTGTGCATGGCGGGCAGTTCTCATCTCACCTCCTTCCTCACCAGACATGCTAAGTTCCATTTTGCAACATGGGGAGTCTAGGTTTTGTCACTTGTTTTTTGAGCATTTGTTTTTAAGACAGAAATGCAATTTTTTGAATTAGCATGGACCCAATTCTGGCATATAGAATAAAGTCTATAGAAATCTGAAGAAACTTTTCTTTTTTCAAAATTGTTGACATTGGAAGAAACCTCATGGAATGCTCTCAGTGTCTTTTACTGCAAACCCCCGCATCCTCCTGGTGATTCTCACGTTCTCGCCTCTCATGTCCACTTGGTAATCTGTCATTTTAGTTTGGAAATGATTCAGGAACCTACTCAATCCCTCTTTGTAAAGCTGCTTTTATGAAAACAGTCATTCCTCCTTGCCTGTGTCACCACAAAATTTCTAGCTTGGTTTCTTTTTCCATCTCCCTTATTTCATTCTGTACACCTTGCCGAGGTTACTGTATTACTCTGTCTTGTGCTGGTATAAAGAAATACCTTTACATGGCCAGGGAAGGAGGAAGATGGCAGAGGGGGTAGTGCTATTTATTTATTTATTTATTTAAGATAGGGTCTCACTGTGTCACGCAGGCTGGAGTGCAGTGGGGTGCTCTCAGCTCACTGCAACCTCCACCTCCCGGGTTTAAGCAATTCTCCTGCCTCAGCCTCCCAAGTAGCTGGGATTACAGCTGTGTGCCACCACGCCCAACTAATTTTTGCATTTTTAGTAGAGATGGAGTTTTGCCATGTGGGCTAGGCTTACATACTTTTAAATGAACAGATCTCATGAGAACGCACTATGTAGTACCAAAAGGGGTTGGTGCTAAACCATGAGAAACTGTCCCCATGATCCAATCACCTCCCACCAGCCCCCACCTCCAACACTGGGGATTATAACTGAACATGAGATTTGGTGGGGACACAAATGCAAACCATATCGGTTACCTTTCAGTAAGAAGATCTAGTTGCATTAAATGGGAAACTATGAAATTGCCCGTATCCAACCTCTCTTGACCTGCAAAAATTCGCGGTCTAACACAGGTCACCATGACACGGCTACCTAGTTCTCGAGTCTGTGTTGGCCTCTCATGACAATGGCTTTTTGAGAAGAACTTGCTGTACTTTGTTTCCTAATCACTTCCTCAGAATTAAATAAGTGGGGTGGTATCCAGAATCTCACGTCCCATCGATGTCATTTGCTGTGTAACCAACAGTGAAGATCAGATATTTACCTCTGAAATGCGATGTTCAAATCAAATAGTAAAACATCTCTATGTACACATTTTATACCTCTTTGCAATATCAATTGAATTCTATCCTTTCTGAAGTCACTACACCATTTCTCCCAGTAAAAAATTGTCTGCAAAATCTGAGTTGGTTCTGACACTACTAATTTTGAGTTGAGTGACCTTAGATAAATCACTCACCTTTTTAAGCTTCACTTTTTTCATATAAAATTTAGATATATTAATAATAGTTAACCAACTGGGCTTGTCTGAAAATTAAAGTGCATATAAAATGGTCTGTAGGGTGATTTGCACCTACTAAGTTCTCCATGGAGTTGAGTTGGCATTATTTTTCTGGATCAATTCAAGGCCAACTCTGTTAGGATCAATCTTGTCTGGACCCTTTCTGATACTCTGTAACTAAATGACAACTCACTGGAGGCATTTTCTCTAAATCCTCCTAAGTCTGAGAGGAGAGAGAGGTCTTTATTTAAAAAACTGGACAGGAACCTAATGGAAATCTTTTCTCTCTTTTCTTTTTAAAAACATACTTCCAATGAAAATAGTACTAGAATTTTCTTACACTTACATAAGTTTATGTGGAGAAATTTCAAACAGATTTTTAAAATATGAGTGATTCTTGCCAGAGATGTGAATTGTGAAATGAATTTAGAGGAGTGGCAGAGTTGCTTGGTAGTTAGTATTCTTCACTTTACTTTATGAGAAAATATTGGTATTGCATTAGCTTTTTAATAGCACATCTAATTATATCCTCATTAATAGATGTCAAATATTATTATTTAAAACATTGCTTCAATTAATTATGTTTTTTAAATTAAACAGCTAATTTCGAACAAGTTATATTTAAATAATTACATCTAATGCTAATAAAATGGAGTGTGCTTCAGCGTCTTCTTTAGAAACACAACATAAAATGACCTGTAAAATTAAGTCTGATTTTCTTTCCTTGGCTAACCAGCTCCTCAGCTTCAGGCCTCCATCTTCCTAGCTTCAAGTCCCACCAGAATCCACACACAGCTTACACTTCCAACACCAGCATTCGCTGTGCACACTATGGTCTCCTATAATGCTGGATTTTGTATGTGTGATTCTTCTCCCTGTAGTGTCCATTCTTCGCTTCTGAACCTGGAGAAAATCTCACGTGTTCCTCTTTAGAGACACCTTTCCTGCCTCCCCCTGACAGAGTTACTGATTCCATCTGCCGAGCTCCTAGGGTGCATTGCCTGTTCCTCTGCTAGAACATTCACCAAACAATACCGTAATTGATCTCCAAGCCCATCTCGCCCCGACTGCACCCCTAGGCTCTTTTCTATTCCTGTGCCCAGTAATATCCCTAGCACATGGTAGGTAGGTGGAAGAAAGTTTGCTTTTCTTTCCTTCTTCCATTTTTTTCTAAATTAATGAATAGATAAATAAAAGAAAATTTGTAGACTAATGATATATGTTTGTTGAATGAAAGGATGAATTAAATGAATTAGTGACTGTAAGAATTTGAGTGCATTTAGGATTTACATGGCCTAGGCACACTGAGTAACAAATCAGAACCAGAATATGTATACAGTAATCCCTCCTTTCCACAAGGGATAAGTTCTACGACCCCCAGTGGATGCCTGAAACTGCAGATAGTACTGAACTACTGAACTCTACATATACTATGCACTAATTTTTTTTCTTCTGAGGCCCATGGATAGAATATTCATCCTTATCATAGATCTTAGAAACTTCAGCATATTTTTTCTTTCCTCATTAAGTTGAGGACTTTCACCTTTTGACCTTACTACTACTCTTGGCACATCAGAATCACCAGCAACACTATTATCGCACTTTGGGGCCATTATTAAGTCCAACAGAGTTTACTTGAACATAAGTACTTCAACATAATGACAATGGATCTGGTAACCAGGATGGCTGAGTGACTAATGGGCAGGTAGTGTACACAGGGTGGGTTCGCTGGACAAAGGGAGGATTCATGTTCAGGCCAGGATGGAGTGGGACGACACAAGATCTCATCACGCTACACAGACCTGTGCACTATTTAAAACTTACGATTTGTTTATTCCTGGAATTTTCCATTCATTGTTTTTGGACCGAGGTTGACCTCATGTAACTGAAACCCTGGAAAGTGAAACTGTAGATAAAAGGAGACTACTGCATTTTAAAATAAAAAAGTTAAAAACAAACTATAGGCTGGGTGCGGTGGCTCATGGCTGTAATCCCAGCTTTTGGGAGGCCGAGGCAGGCAGATCACTTCAGTTCAGGAGTTGGAGACCAGCCTGGACAACATGGTGAAACCCTTCCTCTACCAAAAATACCAAAATCAGCCAGATCTGGTGGTGTGCACCTGTAATCCCAGCTACTCTGGAGGCTGACATGGGAGAACCGCTTGAACCTGGGAAGCAGAGGCTGGAGTGAGCTGAGATTGCACCACTGCACTCCAGCCTGGGTGATAGAGCCAGACTTTGTGTCAAAAACAGACAAACAAACTATAAAGCAATGCCATTGAGTAAAATGAGGTAATTTATTTAAGGTGTCTCACAAAATGCCTCTCAGTGAGCTCTCGGATAGGGAAGATGTGCTTTACTGTGCATTGTGCTTCTTCTTGTGGTTGCTATGTTGTTCAGTAATTAGTAAATAAAAAAGAACTACCTAATAGAACATATGCTACCAGATGATGCTGAAACATCTATTTTACAATGCTATTTTTATTTACATTTAAAAAGCTTTTGAAATAAATTATAATATATAACCTAGTTTAATTATATATAATGTGTAAAATAACTTTACATACACACATATACTGTTCTTTGTTATTATTCTTATAATACAATATCATGGTTTTGTTAAGTATATTAATTCACTCCTTTCTTATACCAAGTTGCTGTAACATTATTATGCATTATCTTAAATTATTTTATAATATTGTATGTGGCATATAGTAATGAAATTGCTATAGAACTGAATGTGGGATAAATTCAAATTTGTTTATCGGTTTGGGGTAACCTCCCTCTGAAGGTACTGACAGCTTTTGCTCACACATCTTGTGAAAAGACAAGGTTTTTCAGCAGTTGACTTGAACAATATGGGAGTCCATTCTAAACACTTCACAACTATTAAAATACCATATGTTGATTATTTACCTACTTAAAAGTAAAAAAGAGTGACACTCTCTATATCATATTATATTTAATAAACATAAATGCTTCATTCTTATTTCACTTACACAGTGATTTCTCCCAATGATGTTTATAATACTAGCATCTATGGCCATGCTACCTGACTGTAATATAATTTCATTGTCAGGAAAAATGTATGTGAAAAAAGCAATAAGATATAGATAACTGTAAATGTGTTACTTGTAACTAAAATAGAATAAGACATCCACAAAATTATGGTTTTACTCCAGAGTCAATGATAGGTGGTAGCATAACTTACTCTATGCTCTGAGCCCAAGAGCCATCTGGTTTTCTTCCTACAACTGAGACTGAAATTCATTGCTCTGTAAACTTCGAATCCCTGGGTGTTTCAGAAGGCAAGCAGATTTGATTTTGCTCTTACAACAAAAAGGCCTGTGTAAAGAATTCTTTTAGTCTGTAACAATAGCAACACTAAATCCTTTTATCTGAAACCTGAGAGCCTGATAGAAACATAGAATTTGGGAAACAGTTCCAAGATAACAAAATAGAGTCTTTAAATAGCATTGCTGATTTTTTGGTTTTTTTTTATATAGGCTCTTAAACATCCACCCCATCCTGCAAGTTTTGGACTTCTATCCATCTGTACTTTCTTTATCTAAACTGTAAACATCCTGTTCTCATACTTCATATGAAGTAAGAAGCAAAATAAAACACAAAGATAGAACAGACAGTAAAATAGAATACAAATGTTCGTAGTTTATATTAGTATATTTGCCTATGGCAAGTGTACTAAAATCATCTATAAAATTGCCAATTAACTTGAAGTTAGAGCAAGTTATTTTGGGAAGAAATGGCCCACGTTAGCACTATCACTTTTGCAGTTGAACAGTTTAAGGTATTAATTCTCTTAAACACTCCTGCCCCTTCCATTTCTGTGTATGGTGTAATGAAAGCAGCAGAGATATTTGGTTATCCCTAATCTGGAAGTGGAGTGTATATTTCTCAAGTTTAAAGAACAGAATTATTCTGCCCTTCTTTAATTAGCATTTGTTTTGGGCATATTCTATATCTAAGACAAAGGATAAGAACCATGAGGATTATAAATTAATAAAAATGTGTCTCTGGCCTCTAAGGGACCATACGGTGAATAAACGCATTAAAATCAAATGGGTAATTATTTCTAATCTGCATGATCATGGATGTTTTTATGGAGGAGGTAACATTGGTTTTATTTTAAGCTATGGTAGAGTTTTCGATTAGCCGTGGCAAGAAGGATGGCATTCCAGCTAGAGTCAGCTTGGACCCAGTCAGAGAACAGCAAGGCCCCAAGCATATTTGAGGAGAGGTGAGAGATCAAGTTAATTCTAATGAAGGGATTAGGTAGGACCATGTAGTTGAAAACTCAGACGAAGAAATAAGTAAAGACAAGGTTTTGGAAGCTCCTTTCTCTCACCAAGTATGTAATACCAAGTCTCCAAAAACAGAAGATGACACAGATCAAAGCTCTATTAACTTAAGTGGCAGAGAATGCCCAAGGTTAGTGGAATGCTCACAGAGTTCCCACAGTGAGAAGGCTTTGCTCATAATATGTGTCTAAGATGTTAACACTCAGTAAATTCGAATTAGACTGTTTATGTCAGGATTCTGATTCATAAACATAATTTATTAAAACAAATAGAAATAATAAGGTACGTATATGTAAAGGTATATATGTAAAGATATATATGTCTATTATTCTGCCATCTATCCTCTATCATTCCATCTATGCATATATCTATTTATGTATGTATCTATCTACCTATCTATCTATCATTTATCTATCAAATCGATCTATCTTGGCTGTTACTTTTAAATTCTTCCTATTATTTGAACTATAGACCTCAATTCTAAGGATAAGCATCTCTTTCATTAACACTCACCTGCCTAACTGCTCACATCCACCTGCCTGAACTCAGACTTCACTGAGCTCAAAAGGGCTTTTGCGCAGTTTATACCTGCACCTCTAGTATTGTTTAAGCATCTCTCTCAAGCCATATTCTGCTATGTTTTCATTTTAAGCTTTTAGTTCCTAGCATGTACAGGCATTATGAGTTGAGTGAGGAGGAAGTGTTTGTGAAAATAGAAATACCGTTTGAATAAAAGCTACGCAAGTCCTTAAAACATAGTCCCTATAGAGATGAGTTTCTGACATTGAACTTTACAATTGTCATTTCACTTTTAATTCCCTGACATTGTTCCGTGCACCTCACCAAGATTCTTTTAGCCACAGATCATACAATTAGGAATATGCACCTCACAGAAGGCAGTGTTATAATGTCAAAGGACTTCGACAATTCTCCAATTGAATTAGTATAAATAGAGAAAAAGAAAGAAATAAAGAAAACATATACCCCCTCTGGATCCTTGGATAAGGGGGTCACTACACAGAGGTATAGATTCATAATGATGTGTATAAGCCCCAGGAAGCTTTAATTTGCCTTCCATTTACTCTAAACCCTCTGGAGAAGAATGAGAAAAATATAACAATGAAGAAGAGGTTAGAGTTACAATCTCTCACCACTCCGGCTGCCTCTACATGCCAAAGATGAGAAAAAGGAGGTGCATCTTGCGGGAGCATCAAGGCTTGGGAAGCTGGATTCTTTTCATTTGGGCCCACAGAGATCAAAAACTTCAGTCCCTGGGACCAGCAGGGAAACGAGAACTACATGGACCAAGACCAGTCCTGTTGCCTTAGTCTGAGGCACCCTCAGCACCATTCATTCTAACAAGCCCAGTGATGGGTCTGATTGTATCAGAAGTGACCTGGCCAGCACCACTCACCTTAGGGCTACCTCATAGAAAGAGATTAGGCTGTCCAATGGAAACTAAATATTCGGAAGACTGGAGCTGTCTTCAAAAGAAAAAAAAAAGAATGCACCAATCCACATAAACTGTAGAGCTACAGATGAATCATATACCTGTATTTTAAAGGTAATATTGATGCTGAAATTCACACTGTCGATTCTTTGCAAGGTTTCTTAGCCAGAATTATATCTCAGATGTATGTGTGTCAATAATTTGAGGAGAAAATGGTAACCAACGAAGATCTAGGTATAAAATGAAGTTTTCTGAGGATGAGAGGGAGTGGGGTGATCCTAAAGCTCAGCACGAGGGGATTTCTCAGAGATCTCATTGGGGATATACATTAACCTTGGACATTTTCCATCCGTTGCCTTACCCCTCATTTCCTTAAATGTGCTTATGGCCTCAAGCTGCTTTAAAACATAGCATTCATGTCTATGTACCTCTAGCATTATTATTTGCATGTCTTTCATGAACCATTATGAGTCAAAACTGTTAATCAGAACATAAAATAATGTCAGAAAGAGAAAGCTGCAGAGGAGTTAAAAATGAGCACTTTTAGAAATGAGCAAAGCGCTGAATGGCATGCTACATTCATTGGCTGGAGCAATAGACGGCGTTCATTTCTGGGACAAGACTAACAATATATAAGCACTTAGTAAGAGTTATATAACAAGTAAAGACTGGCACTAAAGGAGACATCTATAAATTTAGGTCAAAAAATAAATGCATATTATCTTTTAACTTTTCAAAGGATGAAATCCTATGTTTACTTTTACAACGTTTATAATTTGTTTTCTGTTCACTGAAAAGTCATTCCTGACCTTTCCCATGCCATAGTTTATCCTTATGTGGCTTAGTTTACATCCAGTAACCCATTTTATTTCTGTTGTTTTGAAGCATATAAGATAGAAAAGTCCTTCTAATAGAAAATTAGGGTGGCGATACCACTTACTATAGAAAGTTTGACCAAAAATTAAACTGAAATCTAAGTGGTTTCGGCAAATCTACATTTCTTTCCAGATGCTCTGATCTTCTTTTCTGGGGGGTGGGTGGGGGGTATTTGTGTTTTATTTTTCATTGACTGTTATTTTAAGTTCTCAAGTACATGTGTAGGATGTGCAGGTTTCTTACACAGGTGAACATGTGCTATGGTGGTTTGCTGCACAGATCAACCTATCACCTAGGTATTAAGCCCAACATCCATTAGCTATTCTTCCTGATGCTCTCCCTTCCCCCACCTGGCCCCCAACGGCAGGTCCCAGTGTGTGTTATTCCCCTCCATGTGTCCATGTGTTCTCATTGTTCAGCTCCCACTTATAAGTGAGAACATGTGGTGTTTGGTTTTCTGTTCCTGTATTAGTTTGCTGAGGATAACGACTTCCAGCTCCATCCATGTCCCTGCAAAGGACATGATCTCATTCCTTTTATGGCTGCATAATATTACATGGTGTACGTGTACCACATTTTCTTTATTCCGTTTATCACTGATGGGCATGTAGGTTGATTGCATGACTCTGCTATTGCGAATAGTGCTGCAATGAACATACACATGCATGTATCTTTGTAATAGAATGATTTCTATTCCTTTGGGTATATACCCTGTAATGGGATTGCTGGGTCAGATGATATTTCTGCCTCTAGATCTTTGAGGAATCACCCACACTGTCTTCCACAATGGTTGAACTAATTTATAGTCCCACCAACAGTGTAAAAGTGTTCCTTTTTCTCTGCAGTCTTGCCAGCATCTGTTGTTACTGGACTTTTTAATAGTCACCATTTTGATTGGCTTGAGATAGTATCACACTGTGGTTTTGATTTGTATTTCTCTAATGATCAGTGATGTTGAGCTTTTTTGCACATGTTTGTTGGCTGCATGAATGTCTTCTTTTGAGAAGTGTCTGTTCATATCCTTTGCCCACTTTTTAATGTTTTTTTCTTATAAAATTGTTTAAGTTCCTTGTAGACTCTGTGTATTAGACATTTGTCAGATGGATAGATTGCAAAAATTGTCTCCCATTCTGTAGGTCGTTTTTTCACTCTGATAATCGTTTCTTTTGCCATGCAGAAGCTCATTAGTTTAATTAGACTCCATTGGTCAACTTTTGCTTTTGTTGCAGTTGTTTTTGGTGTTTTTCTTATAAAATCTTTGCCTGTGCCTGTGTCCTGAATGGTATTGTGTAGATTTTCTTCTAGGGTTTTTATAATTTTGGGATTTACATTTAAGTCTTTAGCCCATCTTGAGTTAATTTCTGTGTAAGGTATAAGGAAGAGGTCCAGTTTCAATTTTCTGCACGTGGCTAGCCAGTTTTTCCAGAACCATTGATTAAATAGGGAATTCTTTCCCTATTGCTTATTTTTGTCAAGTTTGTTGAAGATCAGATGGTTGTAGGTGTGTGGTCTTGTTTCTGAGTTCTTTATTCTATTCCATTGGTCTATGTGTCTGTTTTGGTACCAGTACCATGCTGTTGTGGTTACTGTAGCCTTGTAGTATAGTTTGAAGTCAGGTAGCATAATGCCTCCACCTTTGTTCTTTTTGCTTAGGATTATCTTTGCTATTCGGGCTCTTTTTTAGTTTCATATGAATTTTAAAATAGTTTTTCCTAATTCTGTGAAGATATGAAGAATGTCAATGGTAGTTTAATGGAAATAGCATTGAATCTATAAATTATTTTGGACAGTATGGCCATTTTCACTATATTAATTCTTCCTATCCATGAACATGAAATGTTTTTTCATTTGTTTGTGTCCTTTCTGATTTCCTTGAGCAGTGGTTGAAGAAGTCCTTCACTTCCACTGTTAGCTGTATTCCTAGGTATTTTATTCTTTTTGTAGTAATTGTGAATGGGAGTTCGTTCATGATTTGGCTCTCTGCTTGCCTGTTGTTGGTGTATAGGAATGCTAGCAATTTTTGCACATTGATGTTGTATCCTGAGACTTTGCTGAAATTTCTTATCAGCTTAAAAAGCTTTTGGGCTGGATGCTTTGATTTCTTTTCAGACAATGAGAGAATGTTCCTCTGTAAGTTTTAGAATGACATTGATGAGTTTTACAGCAGTGTAGTTGAGTGAGATGGTCCCATCTCCCTGTAAAGTGTTTTCCTTGATCCATTAGATCTGACATTGCACCATGTGTCCCACTGCTTGAGGGAATGTATTATACCAAATGGTAAAATATCTTAGCCATACCTGATTACACTGTCTCATTTTAGCAATGTCCCGCAGATATCCAGTAGAATGTATCTGACACCACTCAACAAGAAATAATGAGGAAAAAAAAAAACAAGCAAGGGAGTGGGTGTCTTTTGAATGCTGAAACAATAGTAGCTTGAGCAACAGCACCATCATTCATTGGTAAAGTGAAAAACTGGCTTGCCCACAAGCACCTTCTCTACTCAAGTGACATGGGTCATTATGACCTTGATTTTGATACCTATATGAATTTGTTAACTTCTCCTGGTCCCTTAGCTACACATTACAGCCAACCATGCACACCAAAGCCCAGCTGTACTTTAACACTGAATAAGTTTCTAAACAGAAGGACTGAGCAAATGAATGTGGTTTGGTTCAGTGGAGTCTCATCAACTAATTAGGTAAATAGTTTGAATTACATGTCTGAAACATCAATGGGCCACTCAGTACTCAGAGGTCCTCTCATGTAAATGCTAAACTTTTAGCTATTGACCATACTCTCAATGAACCAGCCTCTTATATATCTTTTCCTTTAGACCACTTAGGTCAACCCATTTTTTCATAAGTTATGAGAACTTAAGAGAAAAGCACTTGCTGATGAATTGATTCAGCAAGTTTGACTAAACAGGTCAAACACCGTCTCTCCTTTCCCTCTCTTTTGCTTTCATTCTTTTCCTCATTAACCCACTCTCTCCCACTTCCTTCCTGTTTTATTCTACATTCCCATTTTCATAAAGAGTTTGGACTGCATCTCCCCACACTATGTAGGGTACACATTTTCAATAAGAAATAGGACATTTATTTCCATTACTTTTTATGTGGGAATGACTGGATTTTTTTCTAGAGCTCTAGATCATGTAACAGATTCATGACTTTGATTGGGGCTGAATGAATACCTCATTCCAGTTCTTCCTCAGGCAGAGTAGACTTTATCTATAAATATTTGTTGATTGAATCAAGGGATACAGGAACCCTTGGTCTTATCTAATTATCACACATTTTCTATGCTATGTGCAGCTTTAAGATATTGGGAAAATTATCTAAACTTCTAAATCTCTTTTTCCAATTGTTAAGTAGGATTGATAAGATCTACCCCATAGATTTGTTTATTTGCTTATATTTTAAGAGAGAACAATGGCCAAGCACCTGGCACACAGTAGGTGATTGGCAATGTTTATTCTTATTCTTTTCTCAACAGTGCCTAGTGCTCTTCTCTGTACATAGAAAATGCTCCATTACTGGAGTTAAGAAAAAAAGAACCGGAGAGTAATAAATTATGTCCTTCCTCTTAAATGTGTTAACTCAGGGACACACTTTGTGATGGTGTGAAGTACCTGACAAACACAAAACCCTAGGGAACCATGCTAATTGTCCCGGGTGATGATGGTGAGACATTCATGGTGAGCATACTCAGTGTGTCTGTAAGTGTGGATGAGTTGTGTAATAGGCTGCTCGTGCCTCTTAGATGGAGCACAGCGTTCACACAGCTCTGCTCCTGGAGAAAATAGATAGAAGATCAAGGGAGAATAGCAGGGTGTGGGCATTGCTGCTAAATACTGCCTCTGGGACTCACTCACCCAGGGAATTCAGAGTTGCTCTTTTCTAGCCTGCAAAAACTGAGATGTAGCCAGAGTTGCGTTTCATTAGAAGGAGACATTCGGTGGAGCTCAGCTTTTTCAGGAGGGAGATGGGTGACAGGTAGCTGGGAGAGTATGCTGGATGGATCTGAGTGTCTGGAATTTTAAGTGTTCGCCTCTTGCTTCTCAGTAGGTGGCTGCCTCTTGAGGTCTGGCACTCACCCAAGTCTTGAGCATTACCTCAGCATTTAAAGAGAAAACAAGTGAAAAAAAGAATCCGCAAAGCTGCGTTTAAATCAGCATCAACATTAAGGAATGCCACAGGCTGGGTTTTGTTCACCCTGTTAGCATGCAGAATTATTTTTCACTATAGGAAGCTGTCTTTTCCCAACCAAGAAAACAAACAAAACAAAAAAAGCAGAACTAATTAAGATCGTCATATCTCAATAAATATGCAAATGAAAAATCAAAACAAAGAAACTCTATCACATCATAAAGTTGCAAATTGCTGTATAGGCTGGCTTGGAAGAATGGCAAGGGATAGAGTCTTCTTAATGGCTTTGCTTAGAGATTGTCTGAAAGCTGCGTTTATATAGGTTTATGTTTGAGGATGAGGATGGTGAACTTGACAGGAGAAAATTATTTTCATACTTTGTCTCCAAACTCTGTGGAAAGGAAAGGGGAATAAAAATTCAGTCGAGTGACTATGTGTGAGGTTCTATGCTATGGCATTTGTTTCTAAGTACGTCATTTCAATAAGAAGAGGTTTTATGCTATGGCATTCATTTCTATGTATATCATTTCAAGAAGAAAAACAATAAGATTGCCATTTTACAGATGAAGACAACAAAGCTCAGAGAAGGCAAATTCCTGTTTCTCACTTGGTATTTGGAGAAGGATTCAAACCCACAATTACTTATCTGACTCTAATTTTATGTTTTGTTTCTGATTTATATTTTGCCCCTACACCATGGTTCTCCAATACTGCCTAAAGTGACTTCACTTTTGAATGTGTGTTTACAGGACATCAAAGCTTCCTAGTGAAAGGAGGAAATAAAATCAATTTTCAGATGTTTTCTCCATGTATTTCCCACATCTCAATATTAAGGCCCACTCTATCAATGGAACTACCGTTTGATTTCTGCATGATGCTATAATGCTATTTTCTTTCATTTATATTTAATTTCAGTTGCAAATGGTGAGTATGAATTGAATTCATCAGGTTTGAAAAATCAAGAGGGAGGAGAGAGAGAGAATAGCTAACACCCTACTATTGCTGAAGTTATTGTAACCATGCCTTAACATATGTATTTCATCCTGAGGGAGCTGAATCTGAGCTGCAGAGGGAGCAACTCTGCATGACGTTGAAGCTTTATTTTAGAAGCTGCTGTCTGCTCTCTGGCATGTAGAATGCTGCCCTTAGAAGAAGGTTCTCCTGGACACGGGCTGTGTTGCTCTTCTGGTCCGCTAGGCTAACTTAAGGGTGAGGCTGTTTATGAGAATGGGGAATTATCTGGAATGAGCAAACAGTTAATGAGATTGGAGGTGATTTGGTATCTATTAAGTATTCCACACTGCCCTGGGCACAAGGGCAGTACAGGTAGCAGTGGTGAAACCAGTAGGAGGCCACCACACACAGAATTGCTTCTTACCACTGCCAGTCATATTAAACAAAATAGAAGTATCCAGTCGAACAGAGTGGTCCAACAAAGTGCTCAAACACGTTAAAGAAGGGAGAGGCTGATGTTCTCAAGGAAGATTTCAAAGAGCTGAATGCAAGCTTTGCCTTCAAGATGGAAAGGTTGGCAGGAGTGTCAAGGCAGTTTTATCGCATTTTGCTGGATCTGAACAACTTTGTTCAAAGGGAATAAGATAACGGATTAAGTGGTGGCGGGACACAGTGACTCTGACCACTTGCCAGGGACAGCTAACAACAGTGTTTCATCTTTTCATATCCATCCCCTTTTGTTCCTTCTTTCTTTCATCTTCCCTCCTTCCCTTTCTTTTTTCCTTCCTTTCTTCCTTCTACTTTCTTCTCTTTCTCTTTTTACTCTTTTCTTCTTTCTTTTTCCCCCCCTTTTCTTTTCCCAGCCTTACTTTTATGTTTTTAGATGTAAAACATTATATTCTTTTTTTCTCATTAAAATACTCATTTTAAGCCTTGAGAAAAATATAGAAAATATTGATACATAAAAAATAACCTGTACCTTATGTCATCTTATTCTCATTGTCTAAGTATAACCACTGTCAGCCTACAAGAGTATACTTTCCAGTTCTTTATCTGACATGTTTAGTTTTTTTTTTTTAATTATCTTTGCATTTGCGTGTATTTCTTGAGCTCCGTTTTCTTCTTACTAAGCTATATACTATAGTAGTTCTTTTTAGCAGTGGTTTCTCCGTGGGAAGATGTATTTACTCATGCAAAAGAAATAAAGGGATTTTTTGAGTATAGAATTGCAGTTTGGGGTTCATTTTCCCTCAGCATTGACAAGACATTAATTAATTTCTTTTTTCTGCCTCGCTTTAACATTTTTATTTATTTGTTTGCTTTTGCGTTTGCAAATTAAGCTTTAAATTTAGAATAATTTTATATTTATAGAAACACTGCAAAGATACCACAGAAAGTTCCTTTCACCTAGTTTCCCTTATTTAATTTGTTTTTATGGAAAATTTATTGTTGATCTAAATGTCCCTTATTTAAAGATAATCTGTCTTTATTTCTCAAGTTTTCTAACATTTGCCCTTCTTTATGGATGTTTATTATGATGTGTTTACTTATGAACTTCATATATTTCCTATTTTTTTTCTGGTTTCTAGAGTATTTCTTGAAGATGATCATCTTTCAACTAGTATCTTTTTAAATATTATCTCTTACCCATTTACCCTAAACACGACTTTTAAAAATTCCTTCTTGTTTCTTATCTTTGCTGAACTGTGTCTGTGACATTTAACCATTCTATTAAGCTTTTTGTTAAAATGTTTTTTCAATTAGAGAAAAGACTGTTTAATATTTAAATCTACCTTTTTTCCCAAAAAATCTTTTTCTTTCATTATGTTTTGAGAACTTATTCTAATTTATTAATTATTTCAAATATAACCATTCTATAGTCTTTTCCAAATGGGTCATGATATTTCAAGTTCGTGAGTGTCTGCTTTTGCTGCTTTTTGTATCTGCTGAGTCTTTTTCAAGGTGGATTATTTCCTCATTTGACTTATGATTTGTTATTTTGAGTGTATCTTCTGCAGGCTGTAGTCTTCACCCCCTCTCAGGAGAGTTCCATATACCCTGGGTTTAAAAAAAAAAAAATCTGCATGGTAATTTTGTATTTGTTTCTGATGGGGGCCTCAAGTTTTCACCAACAAGAATTACGTGGTTTGTGATTCACAATGTAATTGTGAACTCTACATCTGTGTAATCTATGATTTCTATATTTTGTCAACATTTTCCCCCTTCTGGTAGTTAGGTTTTCTAACTTTGTTGCGTTGCTAACATTACTTTCCCATATTTAAATCTCTATTTTTTGTTTCTTTTTTAAAATTAACATATTGTCTATTGACTCCTGCTGTAAAAGATAAATTATTCCAATATGCATTTTCTTTCTCATGCATACCTTCTTATTTTTATTAGTTATAGCATCACCTTTCCATTGACAAGATTGATAGCATTTATGTTCTCTTTTGTAAACATCATTTCCAGATTATCCTTGGTTATATATTTATTATAACATAGTTCTGTGCTCATCAACACTTTTCTGACCATGCACTCCCCATTTGTGAGATCTTCACTTTATCAATCTTTGGATTTCCTAGACTTTCTCAAGTAGTGTCTCCCTTTACCCCCTACATGCACATTCCTAAGGAAAGCAAAGAGCTTTTATATTTCTTGAGGTCTTGCATGTTAGACAGTGTCTTTCTTTTGCAAAACAATTTGGCTTTTTAGAAAATTATTTAGTCAGACTTTAATTTTCTTTTGGCCTTTTCTGTCATTAGGGACACTTACTCCACAGTAGACAACATTAAAATCAGTCTATGTTTCTCACTTTAGAAGACTTATTTTTCTACTTACATGCTTATATACTTTTTTCCTTTATCTTTGAATTTGAAACTGCTATAGTGCCTTACATGTTTCTCAGCTCCAAGCACCCTCTTTGACATAGAGACAGTATTCAGTGTTGCAGGATTGAATGGATGATTGAATAAGTAAGATTATATGTTGCTGTGGATCATTCAGTCTATTCTTATTTCTAGTGTATATGATGCACCATTTTGAGCTACAAGTAAGTTTTTCTGTATATAAGATGTTTTTTCTATTATATCTTTAAACTATATATTTTCCCATTACATTGATCTTTTATTGTTTTACTTTCACATCTATTATCTTCTCTCCTATTAACTTCTTTCTTATATATTATATATTTGAATTGTAACTTTCTCCCCTACATTGGTTTTTCAATGTTTCTTTCATATTTATTATGTTTTTCTTATTTCTTGGATATGTTCAGTATGTTTTATGTAAACTTCACAACTCTGATTTTCTTGTCACTGATTTTCCCCCCAGTGGTTTCCACCCTAATTCTTGTTGCTTCAAATGTGATTATGGTTTCCATAAATTTTAATCACCTTTTTTTTTCTTGAACTATGATAATTTACTCCTTTCATCTTTTATCTTTTTTTTTTTTTTTTTGAGACAGGGAATCGCTGTGTCACCCAGGCTGAAGTGCAGTGGCACAAACTCAGCTCACTGCAGTTTCGACCTCCTGGGCTCAGGTGATCCTCCCACCTCAGCCTCCTGAGTAGCTAGCTGAACTACAGGCACGTGCCACCATGACTAGCTAATTTTTGTATTTTTTGTACATGTGGGGTTTTGCCTTATTGCCGAGGCTGGTCTTGAACTCCTAGGCCCAGGCGATCTGCCCACCCACACCTACCGAGTGCTGGGACTACAGGCATGAGCCACTGCACCTGGCCCTGAATAAATATTTGATAAATAAATTATGAAATGAATGAAGAAAGATGCACAAAATAGCAGGAAAAAACTTCTCCAGAGTTTTATTAAAGCACCAGAATAGATACACATTTTTTGGAAATCTAGTATTTTATTCTTCAACTCTGATCTGCTGTCTAAAAAGTAGCTTGACTGTGTTTGGTGTCTTTGTCATGAAATCTTTTCTGATTCCTATGTCCAGGATGGTATTATTGTCTAGGTTGTCTTCCAGAGTTTTTACAGTTTTGGGTTTTACATTTAAGGTTTTAATCTATCTTGAGTTAATTTTTGTATATAGTGTAAAGAAGGGGTCCAGCTTCAGTCTGCTGCGTATGACTAGCCAGTTATCTCAGCACAATTTATTGAATAGGTAGTCTTTTTCCCATTGCTTGTTTTTGCCCACTTTGTCAAAGATCCTAGATGAAGGTCTTAGATGAAACAAAATCAAAAATGGACACCTGGGATCTAATTAAACTTAACAGCTTCTGCAGAGCAAAAGAGACTATCAACACAGTAAACAGAAAATCTACAGAATGAGAGAAAATATTTGCAAACTATATATTTGACAATAGTCTAATATCCAGCATCTATAAGGAACTTAAAGAGGAAAACAAACAACCCCATTAAGAAATGGGCAAAGGACGTGAACAGATACTTTTCAAAAGAAGACAAATATGTGGCAAATAAGAATATGAAAAAAAAGCTCAACATCACTGATCATTGAAGAAATGCAAATTAAAATGAAAATGAGATACCATCTCGCACCAGGCAGAATGGGTATCATTAGAAAGTCAAAAAATAACATTTGCTAGCATGGTGGTGGAGAAAATTGAACACATATACTGTTGGTGGGAGTGTAAATTAGTTCAACCATTGAGGAAAATACAGTGGTGATTCCTCAAAGAGCTAAAAGCAGAACTACCATTCAACCCAGCAATTCCATTCCTGGGTATATACCCAGAGGAATATAAATCATTCTACCGCAAAGACGCATGCACACGAATGTTTATTGCAGCACGATACACAATAGCAAAGACATGGATTCAATTTAAATGCCCATCGATGATAGGCTGGGTAAAGAAAATGTGGTACATATACACCATGGAACACTATGCAGCCATAAAAAAGAATGAGATCATGTCTTTTGTGGGAACATGGATGGAGCTGAAGGCCATTATCCTCAGCAAACTAAAGCAAGAGCAGAAAACCAAATACCACGTGTTATCACTTATAAGTGGGAGCTAAATGATGAGAACTTTTAAACCCAAAAAGGAAACAACAGACACTAGAATCTACTTGAGGGTAGAGGTGGGGAGGAGGGAGAGGAGCAGAGAAGAGAACTATTGGGTACTGGCTTAATAGCTGAGTGATGAAATAATTTGTACATCGAACCCCCATGACACAAGTTTACCTATGTAACAAGCCTTCACAAGTACCCCTGAACCTAAAATAAATGTTAAAAAAGTAGCTTGAAATTCTTTATTTCAAAATCTTAAAATTCTTTAAAATTTATATTTGATAATACTTGTATATATTTATTGGGTATATCAAGTCTTGATTTGTTCTTCATTTTACCTCACATGAAGACAATTCATCTGAATTAGTTGTGCATATCATGGAAAAATGATCCTGGCCTGACCTCCCTTCAGTCCTAGCAAGGCACACCGTGCTTTGGTGATACATTGCAGCCTGATGCATATTGTGATGCATATTGTGAGTGTTAACTTGATTGGATTGAAGGATGCGACATATTATTCCTGGATGTGTCTGTGCGGGTGTTGCCAAAGGAGATTAACATTTGAGTCAGTGGACTGGGAGAGGCAGACCCACCCTCAATCTGGGTGGGCACCATCTAATCAGCTGCCTGAACAGCTAGAATAAAGCAGGCAGAAGAACATGGAAGGACTAGACTGGCTGAGTCTTCTGGCCTTCATCTTTCTCCCGTGCTGGATGCTTCCTGCTCTTGAACATTGGACTCTAAGTTCTTCAACTTTTGGACTCTTGGGCTTACAGCAGTGATTTGCCAGGAGCTCTCGGGCCTTCAGCCACAGACTGAAGGCGGCACTGTCGGCTTCCCTACTTTTGAGGTTTTGGGGACTCAGACTGGCTTTCTGGCTCCTCAGCTTGTGGATGGCCTATTGTGGGACTTCACCCTGTGATCATGTGAGTCAATTCTCCAAATAAACTCCCCTTCATATATTCATCTATCCTATTAGTTCTGTCCCTTTAGAGAACCCCGACTAATACACGTATGTTTCTTACTTTTCCTAGTTTCATCCCAGGAATCTAAGATTCCTCAGAGAGATTTTTGGTTGATCTTATCAGAATGCTTAGTAATTTTCAGAAAACTCCTCAGCCTGCTTGACAAACGGGGAAATAATTTATCTATTCTTAGTTCTTTCTTTAAATTTTCCAAACTTAAGTATATTTAGCACATATTTTTCATAGTCTATAGATTGAGGTTAAGGCCAATTTCTAATTTCAGTGTAATTGATTTTTTTTGGACTTTTATTTTTTGAGAGTTCAGAAAAGACAATCGAGTATCTTATATCGACTATCTTATATCAGAATTTTTTTCTTTTGCTTGTGTATTCTTCCTTCTATAAACAATGCTAGAATGAACTTCCTGGTATACAAAATAAATATCTCTGCCCAACCTTTTTACTGATAAGATGTTGAACATCTGGGTGAAAGATTGTGTCATTTTTAAAGCTTTTGATACTTCTTGCAGATTACTTTCTGGAAAGACTGTGCCGCCCTTCAGCACTTGCAAAGGTATCAGTTTACCTGGATCCTCTCTAATGCAACACTTAACAATCTTCTCACATATTTAGTGTCAATTTTATACATGAACAGTGACATCCCATTATATTAGCTATTCTTATTTTACTTAGTGTAAACCTCACTTTTTAATTTTTTCCTCATTTTTAATACCCATATTCTTCATTTATAAGTTTTCTCTTCATACCCCTGATCATTTTCCACTGGTGAGGATTTTGTTCGAGTCCAGGTTATAAGAATTCTTTAAATACTCCAGATAATGACCATTCGATGGTTTTCCACATTGCAAGACTTTTCTGGTTTTTTATATGGCTTTCAAATATGTTGACTAGTTTTAGATTTCTGTTTCATTTCTAAAAGATTTTTTTAAAGAGTTCAATTGCCTTTGGTGTCAAATTTAGAAAGAATTCCATCATAAGTTTTAGAAAACATTAATTGTGTTTTCTTTTGATATTTTCATAATGTATTTTCTTAATATTTTCAAGCCATTTAGAATTACATTTTTATCATGGTGTGAGATAGGGTTATAACTTGATTTCATGCCAAAATTGTTACAGGTGCTCTATTTGAAAAAAAACCCTCTTATAGTGTAATAGTTTGTATACATAATGGTGTCTTCATTTCCAACTTTCTTTTCTATTGCACTGTACTTTTATTTGTTCAGCTTTACTATATTTTGTTAGACCAACTTATAAAGAGTCCTAGACAAATAGAGCAAGTAACCCCTCATTATCCTTTCTTTAAATAATTTTTTCTTTGAACCCAATTCCATGTTTTTGTTGGTGATTTGGTCTTCTAGTTACATTTCAAACAATTTCAAAAATTTTTAATAATTGAATAAAATATTTACTTCAAAATAGTTTATAATTTTCTTTGTATGCATTTAGGTGTCACTTTATGATCCACACTGAAATTTGGTACTTTTTTCATGTAAACCTACATAGTTTTTATTGCTTTTATGACTAAGCATTTTATATATGTTTTTTTCTGTTGTGGATGAATTTTTTTTAATGGTTACATTAAAGTTTTAGCTGGTTAATGTTCAAACAGCAAAACTATTAATATCAATATTAATAATCATACATTTATTCTTGTGGCTGAGGAGTTTTTCCTGGTATGCAGGTCCCACAGCTCATTAACCATTCACCTATTTTTGGACATTTTGATGTTTCCAGGTTTGGGCTATTACAAATCAAGCTGCTGTGAACTATCATGTGCAGGTTTCAGTGTGGACATAAGTTTTTATATACCTGGGTGTAATGTCCAAGAGTGTAATTGTGGAATCGTTTTACAAAGTATGCTTTGAGTTTCTAAAGAAACTAACAAACTACATTCCAGAACAGCTGTACACTCATACCAGGAATGTATTAAAGATCTGGCTCATCTGTCTCCTCTCCAGCATTTGGTATAATGACTATTTTAAAATTGTATTTCTTTTTATAGGTGGGCAGTGATATCTCATTATAGTCTTAATTTGCATTTCCCTCACAGTTAGTGTTGTTGAACATCTTAAATATTTATATAATATAGTAAAAAACACCACACAATTTTATAAATTTTAATTCAACTGTCAAACATCATCTTAAAAACTTAGGAAAAGAAAAATCTATGTATTTATTCATATTTTTACTCTTTTGTTGCTTTTTCCTGCCTGCTTGTGTTAAAAATTTCTTTTTATTATTTTATTTACGTTTAGAGAGTTTCCTTTAACCATTCTTTTAGGGTAGATCTGTTGCCAAAAAATTATCAAAAGTTTACTTCCCATGAGAATGTTTTAAGTTTCCCTTCATTCTGGAAGGATATCTTTGCTAGTTTTAGAGTGTTAGGTTGTCAGTTCTTTGCTTTCAACACTTGAAAAATGGTGTGCCATTTTCTTCTGGCCTCTGTGGTTTCTGATGAGAACTTTGCTGCCATTCTAATTGTTTTTCCCTATGGCATTGTTCCCCTAAAGTTTCTCCCACAGCTTTCAAGATTTTAAGTTTGTCTTTAGTTGAAGAAGACTAGCTATCATCTGTCTTTGCCTTGATTTCTTTGGCTTTATCTGTTTGGGGGTTTTTCTAAGTTTCTTGTATCTGTAGGTTTATGTCTTTTGCATAGTTTAGGACATTTTCAGACATTATTTCTTTGGATAACTTCACAGCCTTTCTTCTTTTGGGACAATGGTGAAATGAAGATTAGATCTTTTGTTATAGTCCTACAGGATCTTAATGTTTTTTTATTTTGTTTTTTAAAGTCTATTTTCACGTTTTTGTTCAGACTGGGTTTTTTCTATATTTCTACTTTCAGGTTCACTGATTCTTTCCTCTGCCTTCTCCTTTCTGCTGTTGAGTCCCTCTACTGAGTTTCCTTTATCTAGCTTTTGATATTTTTTCTTTCTAAAATTTTCATTTCATTTTTCTTTATAGCTTCCATTTCTTTGCTGAGACTTTTTGTTTTTTACTGAGTTCTATAATTCTGTTATTGGATTTCTCACCTCTCCAGTTGCCATTTATTCTTCTTTATTTTCCCTACCTTTTTTTCTGGGATGTTCTATGTCTTTCCTGAGACACTTTATTTTTTTCATTTGTTTCATGTGTGTCCATAATTACTCATGGGAACACTTATATGCTTTAAAATCCTTGTCAGATAATTCTAACAGCTGTATCATCTTGCTGTTGGCATGTCTTGATTATCCTGATTCTTGGTATGATGAGTGATTTTCTTTTTTTTTTTTTTCTTTTTTTTTAATTTTACTTTAAGTTTTAGGGTACATGTGCACATTGTGCAGGTTAGTTACATATGTATACATGTGACATTCTGGTGCGCTGCACCCACTAACTCGTCATCTAGCATTAGGTATATCTCCCAGTGCTATCCCTCCCCCCTCCCCCCACCCCACAACAGTCCCCAGAGTGTGATATTCCCCTTCCTGTGTCCATGTGATCTCATTGTTCAATTCCCACCTATGAGTGATAATATGCGGTGTTTGGTTTTTTGTTCTTGCGATAGTTTACTGAGAATGATGGTTTCCAATTTCATCCATGTCCCTACAAAGGACATGAACTCATCATTTTTTATGGCTGCATAGTATTCCATGGTGTATATGTGCCACATTTTCTTAATCCAGTCTATCATTGTTGGACATTTGGGTTGGTTCCAAGTCTTTTCTATTGTGAATAATGTCGCAATAAACATACGTGTGCATGTGTCTTTATAGCAGCATGATTTATAGTCCTTTGGGTATATACCCAGTAATGGGATGGCTGGGTCAAATGGTATTTCTAGTTCTAGATCCCTGAGGAATCGCCACACTGACTTCCACAATGGTTGAACTAGTTTACAGTCCCACCAACAGTGTAAAAGTGTTCCTGTTTCTCCACATCCTCTCCAGCACCTGTTGTTTCCTGACTTTTTAATGATTGCCATTCTAACTGGTGTGAGATGATATCTCATAGTGGTTTTGATTTGCATTTCTCTGATGCCCAGTGATGATGAGCATTTTTTCATGTGTTTTTTGGCTGCATAAATGTCTTCTTTGGAGAAGTGTCTGTTCATGTCCTTCGCCCACTTTTTGATGGGGTTGTTTGTTTTTTTCTTGTAAATTTGTTTGAGTTCATTGTAGATTCTGGATATTAGCCCTTTGTCAGATGAGTAGGTTGCGAAAATTTTCTCCCATGTTGTAGGTTGCCTGTTCACTCTGATCGTAGTTTCTTTTGCTGTGCAGAAGCTCTTCAGTTTAATTAGATCCCATTTGTCAATTTTGTCTTTTGTTGCCATTGCTTTTGGTGTTTTGGACATGAAGTCCTTGCCCATGCCTATGTCCTGAATGGTAATGCCTAGGTTTTCTTCTAGGGTTTTTATGGTTTTAGGTCTAACGTTTAAATCTTTAATCCATCTTGAATTGATTTTTGTATAAGGTGTAAGGAAGGGATCCAGTTTCAGCTTTCTACATATGGCTAGCCAGTTTTCCCAGCACCATTTATTAAATAGGGAATCCTTTCCCCATTGCTTGTTTTTCTCAGGTTTGTCAAAGATCAGATAGTTGTAGGTATGCGGCGTTATTTCTGAGGGCTCTGTTCTGTTCCATTGATCTATATCTCTGTTTTGGTATCAGTACCATGCTGTTTTGGTTACTGTAGCCTTGTAGTATAGTTTGAAGTCAGGTAGTGTGATGCCTCCAGCTTTGTTCTTTTGGCTTAGGATTGACTTGGCGATGCGGGCTCTTTTTTGGTTCCATATGAGCTTTAAAGTAGTTTTTTCCAATTCTGTGAAGAAAGTCATTGGTAGCTTGATGGGGATGGCATTGAATCTGTAAATGACCTTGGGCAGTATGGCCATTTTCACGATATTGATTCTTCCTACCCATGAGCATGGAATGTTCTTCCATTTGTTTGTATCCTCTTTTATTTCCTTGAGCAGTGGTTTGTAGTTCTCCTTGAAGAGGTCCTTCACATCCCTTGGAAGTTGGATTCCTAGGTATTTTATTCTCTTTGAAGCAATTGTGAATGGGAGTTCACTCATGATTTGGCTCTCTGTTTGTCTGTTATTGGTGTATAAGAATGCTTGTGATTTTTGTACATTGATTTTGTATCCTGAGACTTTGCTGAAGTTGCTTATCAGCTTAAGGAGATTTTGGGCTGAGACAATGGGGTTTTCTAGATAAACAATCATGTCGTCTGCAAACAGGGACAATTTGACTTCCTCTTTTCCTAATTGAATACCCTTTATTTCCTTCTCCTGCCTGATTGCCCTGGCCAGAACTTCCAACACTATGTTGAATAGGAGCGGTGAGAGAGGGCATCCCTGTCTTGTGCCAGTTTTCAAAGGGAATGCTTCCAGTTTTTGCCCATTCAGTATGATATTGGCTGTGGGTTTGTCATAGATAGCTCTTATTATTTTGAAATACGTCCCATCAATACCTAATTTATTGAGAGTTTTTAGCATGAAGGGTTGTTGAATTTTGTCAAAGGCTTTTTCTGCATCTATTGAGATAATCATGTGGTTTTTGTCTTTGGCTCTGTTTATATGCTGGATTACATTTATTGATTTGCGTATATTGAACCAGCCTTGCATCCCAGGGATAAAGCCCACTTGATCATGGTGGATAAGCTTTTTGATGTGCTGCTGGATTCGTTTTGCCAGTATTTTATTGAGGATTTTTGCATCAATGTTCATCAAGGATATTGGTCTAAAATTCTCTTTTTTGGTTGTGTCTCTGCCCGGCTTTGGTATCAGAATGATGCTGGCCTCATAAAATGAGTTAGGGAGGATTCCCTCTTTTTCTATTGCTTGGAATAGTTTCAGAAGGAATGGTACCAGTTCCTCCTTGTACCTCTGGTAGAATTCGGCTGTGAATCCATCTGGTCCTGGACTCTTTTTGGTTGGTAAACTATTGATTATTGCCACAATTTCAGCTCCTGTTATTGGTGTATTCAGAGATTCAACTTCTTCCTGGTTTAGTCTTGGGAGAGTGTATGTGTCGAGGAATGTATCCATTTCTTCTAGATTTTCTAGTTTATTTGCGTAGAGGTGTTTGTAGTATTCTCTGATGGTAGTTTGTATTTCTGTGGCATCGGTGGTGATATCCCCTTTATCATTTTTTATTGTGTCTATTTGATTCTTCTCTCTTTTTTTCTGTATTAGTCTTGCTAGCGGTCTATCAATTTTGTTGATCCTTTCAAAAAACCAGCTCCTGGATTCATTGATTTTTTGAAGGATTGTTTGTGTCTCTATTTCCTTCAGTTCAGCTCTGATTTTAGTTATTTCTTGCCTTCTGCTAGCTTTTGAATGTGCTTGCTCTTGCTTTTCTAGTTTTTTTAATTGTGATGTTAGGGTGTCAATTTTGGATCTTTCCTGCTTTCTCTTGTGGGCATTGAGTGCTATAAATTTCCCTCTACACACTGCTTTGAATGCATCCCAGAGATTCTGGTATGTTGTGTCTTTGTTCTTGTTGGTTTCAAAGAACATCTTTATTTCTGCCTTCATTTCGTTATGTAACCAGTAGTCATTCAGGAGCAGGTTGTTCAGTTTCCATGTAGTTGAGTGGCTTTGAGTGAGATTTTTAATCCTGAGTTCTAGTTTGATTGCACTGTGGTCTGAGAGATAGTTTGTTATAATTTCTGTTCTTTTACATTTGCTGAGGAGAGCTTTACTTCCAACTATGTGGTCAATTTTGGAATAGGTGCGGTGTGGTGCTGAAAAAAATGTATATTCTGTTGATTTGGGGTGGAGAGTTCTGTAGATGTCTATTAGGTCCGCTTGGTGCAGAGCTGAGTTCAATTCCTGGGTATCCTTGTTGACTTTCTGTCTCATTGATCTGTCTAATGTTGACAGTGGGGTGTTAAAGTCTCCCATTATTAATGTGTGGGAGTCTAAGTCTCTTTGTAGGTCACTCAGGACTTGCTTTATGAATCTGGGTGCTCCTGTATTGGGTGCATATATATTTAGGATAGTTAGCTCCTCTTGTTGAATTGATCCCTTTACCATTATGTAATGGCCTTCTTTGTCTCTTTTGATCTTTGTTGGTTTAAAGTCTGTTTTATCAGAGACTAGGATTGCAACCCCTGCCTTTTTTTGTTTTCCATTTGCTTGGAAGATCTACCAAGCAGATGAGTGATTTTCTGTTGAAACTTGGGCATTTTGAGTATTATTCTATGAGGCTATGGATCTTATTTAAATCTTCTGTTTGAGCTGATTTCTCTGACACCATTCACGCAACAGAAAAAGGGAGCTTGTTACTGTCAGGTGTTGGGTGGAAGTCTAGGTTCCCCACTAGGCCTCCAGGGGCACCCAGTGTGGGGAGGGGCTCCTTGCTACTGCTGGGCCATGGTGGGAATTCCAGCTCCCCACCAGGACTTTGCTGATCCCTTTCTAGCCAGAAGCAGCAGCAATTCCTCCTTACTGCTCTCCAATAGTAGGGGACAGTCTTGTTACCAACAATTGCCTGTAGAGGTCCAGGTTCCCCACACAACCTCCACTGATATTGAAGGGGAGGAAGCCACATTATTACCCAGTGGGGATAAAAGTCTTGGCTCCTGCCCCTGCCTTCTCTCCCTGCTCCTCCTCCTCAGCATGAGGGAGATGGGGGTTTGGGGCACATTCTAACAGTCTGGTGAGAGTAGAAGCCTAGGCTCCCTGCTTTTGTTGGTGGGGATGGGGGTGGGACTGCTGGCTTTTCTGTGGTGTTTGCCTGGAGTAGAACAAACTTTTCTTTCTTGATAAGCTGCCCCCTTCCTCATCCTGTGGCTAGAGGAAACAAGCTCTTGTTGGGGCTTTTAATCATCTGCACCTCTTGGCATTTCCAGCTCTCAGCTGTTCCAGCTCCAAATCTAGAGTATGTGAGGCCCAAAGGAAACCCAGAGAGATCATTGCCAACTCCACCTGCTAGTCCTGAGGCCCTGATACGGTCTGCCTTTTTCTCTCCCCACTCCGTCCACGTTTCAGTGTCTTCTTATTTTTTTAATATATAATATTGAAGGAAATTAGGAAGAGGAAAAAGTAAAAATACTTCTCCATCTTTTCAGAAGTGGAAGTCCTTGAATATGTATCTTAATTCCTTAACTTATTAGAATGCTTACACTGCATTTGGGCAAATAAGTGAGAGAGAAAATTAAATGATTTTGAGACTCCTAAATTTATATATATGTTTATAACATATTATGTTACATAATGTATTATCATATCATATATAATAAGTATTATATATTCTATTTGTAGTATCTATTATGTTTATTTTGTTATGTATAATAAATGTATGTTATTATATATAAACATATTACATGTATTTTATTACATATAAATGACAAAACCATATTTGTTATAAATCACTAAAATTCACAGACATGATAATTGTGGTATAATCCATATATAAAAATCTTTAAAAAATAAATTAAAAAGTAATTCCACAAAAGATGATTCAAATATGGGTTTTTCTATATATACCCATTATATGTTCAATTCAGCAACTCTTTATTGCATGTCTAGTATGATCTCATTACATTCTAGGTGTTCTATAGTATAAAATAAACATAAATCTGACAGAGGTATGGGCCTTATTGACAATAACACTGTAACCATGTTAATGATACAAATAAATTAATTTGTAAAGACTCATATTTAGAAAATGGAAATTTCATTAAGAGATGGAGTTATCAAAATAGTCATTTTATAGAAATTAAAGTGAGCTTTTTAAAAAAGCTGCATTTGGTTGTATGTTGAGGGGTTGGCAGACTGTTTTAGGAAATTGTGAAGGCTTGGGAAAATATTACATCTGGTATGTCTAAATGATCACAACAAGTACGACTTGACAACTTGATGAGCGGGAGAACTGCAAGTTTGTGAGTGACTAGAGCTAACTGTGCAGGATGCAAGGCAGGACATTATTTAAGCAAGATTGACCTTGTTGTGTCCCACTGGACCCTGTAGGCTCTGTTCGTCAATACTCACATTGCACTAATAGGCAAGGGAGCATCATTGCAAGTTCCACAATTTGAAAGTGGCATAACAAAAGTGATGTTTTAGAGAAATTATTAGGAGTGCCAGTTTGGCTGGTTTTGCAACAGTTATTGCAGTAACCCAGGTGTGAAGCAACAAATCTACATGCATGCTCTTCTTCCACAACATGTTTCACCATGTTCTTCAGAATCAACAGCACAGCAATGGAATTAAAATGTGGTGATTGCCTTTATTTCACAGAATACTCTGCTAGACAATATCCATGTGTTTTCTCATTTAGTATTCAATGCAACTATTGAGGTATTATTATTGACATTCTATTAGATTAAGCAGTTTTTCCAAAGTCCCACAGCCAATATTTAAACACAGGCTCTTGATATTGCATGACACTGACACCTCCATACCTAGCATGATGGAGGTGAGGCACAGGCTCCCAGGGTTCTCAATGACTTGAGCCTGTGTTGCAGCTGGGGCAGCTCTTGCCTTCCTTTACTCAGCTACTTTATTACCCACAAGTCAGCCTGTAAAATATGATAACAATTTAATGTTGTGGTGCTGTAGAAACAAGTTTCATATTTCTTCCTCTTCCTCTCCATTCAGGCAGTGTCCCACCAGACCTTCAGTTTAGGGTACCTCAGCCTGGAGAGCACAGAAGCAGCTCACATCAGTCAGCAGACAATTAAGACACTGGCCTTTGATTCATTTCCCGATCTAACATGTAACCATGCTGCTGATTATCCATTTTCATTGTTTATGGCGAGGCAGGTGGATGAACAGCTCTGCCTGATTTATGAAGTGCTTGCCTTCTATAAATCACAGAGCAGAAACCCAGCACGCTGCTAATCCTAATTGGTTAAGTCCTAAGTAGAGAGTGTTTAGAAAGTCTTCAGGAATGAAGGTGCCTCATGCAAATGAGGGAGACATACAGCTTCTTGGGAGGAAACTCCCCCTGCTCACAATATGCAGTAAAGTTTTTATTAATGTTCATTCCTACTGCCCTCTTCTATGGCTTGCTGGTCAACCCCTGTTGATCTTCCATTTGTTAATAAACTGGAGAGTGGGCATAAGTGGGAAAGCACAAACACTGTAGAAGCAGAATGCTGTTTGCCCACTTACTCTGTCATTTGTTAATTTCAACCTGGATTAATTTTCCAGCTACTATAAACCATTCATCATGATGAAGGAGAACCGTGTAATATGACTCATAGTGCTGTTTATTGGAGTGGGAAACACGAGGGCTTTGAGTTCTGTCTACTTGCATTCCAATCCCACTCTTTCCTGGAAGAAAATGACATAGCATTCTCAGACACTCAGTGATGACCTTCTCTGATTGTTCACTTAAAGCCTAAACTACTTTGAAAAATTCTAAACATGTGAGGCTGTGCACATCTTCTGATTGGAAATAGGGCTATGAAATGTATACTCTGCTGGCAAAGGAAGAAAGAAGCCTGCAAATTGTATACAACTTTCCCCCCCAGCCTCAAGGTTGAGGACACAGGGGAGTGTGCATATGACACATTTAAAGGAGCAGTGATTTGAGGTTAAAACTCAAAGCAGGAAACTTCCACTCTCCTCTTCCAACCAATTGAATGTGTTCCCTTTTTTGGCTAATTTCTCTTTTCATTTCTCTCTCCTCTTCCCCATCTTCCTCCTTCTACTTCCCTTTCCCTTTGTACATTTTCCCTGTCTACCTTCTTCTTCTTCCTTTCTTCTCCATATTTCCCGGGACCCAATGGCAGGTGCAGCAGCAGCAGTGGCAGCGTCCCTTCGGAACTGGAGGATGAACCTGCCTGCATGGAGGAGATTGATTACAGTACCGACAGCAGCTCAGACCAGGAAGGGAGCTTGTCTGAGCTGGACCGGAGGATCCAGGAGTGTGCCTTCAATAAGGTTGAGGGAGAGGAAGAAGAGGAGGCACCAGGGCAGGGAGGAGAAGCCATCCCATAGCCCCGAGGTTCACAGCAAGTTCTGTGTCTCCAACCATTGGATTGGACTAGCAGCTATGTTGCTGCTGCTTCATCATCAGACACACACAATGTATATGTCAGTACAAAAAGCCAGCCTATGTGAGCTCAGCAACCCCATTTCCAGATTTTGTTCTAGTTTCCCTATGCGTAGAAGCTAGCCACTTTATAACATTTTATATTAGAGTTAGGTAGCCCTTGGGGCCTATGCAAGCTGCCGTTGTACTTAGAATGGGACCCAATGGGTAGCCTCAAGATTACCATGGATCCTTTCAAGATTTTTCTGAGTTATTCTCCATTCCTGTGCTTGAACTGGAGCAAGCTGGAAGTAGAGGAGTTGGGCTTCTTCTTGGCTTCTCAGCCAGAATTCTAAGTGGTTATTTAAGTTGTTCCATATACAAGTGTTATGTTCCAATGTTATCTCCTCACCATAGCATTTGAGCACCCCAGAACAAACCACTGAGACTGTGGGGATCCTGGCAGGGTCTTCAGGTGCTGGGGCTTGAACATGAAAAACTGTGCATCCAAGTAATTGCAGGTTTCATCTGTGATCTTCTCAAGCAGCATATATTTTACATATGTGGTACAGGCCAGAAGCTGCCCTAGACTCTTAGAAATAAGACATTGTCACTGATCTTCACAGATTTTAAGATCCTATGTATTCAGATCACCAAACATAATGCTAGGAAGTACCAGACCTACTGGAAAATTTATTCATTTCAGAATCAGACAGATATGGTTCATATGCTAGATCTGGCAGTTGCTTGTTATGACAACTTAGGCAAGTAATTAAATTTTCCTAAACTTCAGTTTTCTTATATATAAAATGTGGATGAGCATATCTATATCATAAAGTTATTGTAGGATGAAATGAGATGATATATAAAAGTGTATAGCTTAGCATTTGGTACACAACATTGGCTTATTTTTCTTCATAACACAAAAGAACATTCTGTATAAGAATTCTGACAGTTAAGAAAAAATTCTCACCAGCCTGGACAACATGATGAAACCCCGTCTCTACTAAACCCCATCTCTACAAAAATTAGCCAAGTGTGGTGGCACACACCTGTTATCCCAGCTACTTGGGAGGCTGAGAAAGGAGAATCGCTTGAACTTGGGAGGCGGAGGTTGCCGTGAGCCGAGATCGCACCACTGCATTCCAGCCCAGCAACAGAGCAAGACTGTCTCAAACAACAACAACAACAACGACAACAAACCCAGAATCCAGAATTCTCTGGAGTCACATGGTAGGAAATAGGCCCCTTTACTGGAAGGGAGCTGGGAAGGAGATTACACAGGAGCAGAATCTAGGAGGCTGGAATGACTTAAAACAGGTGAAAATGGAGCAAGGCCTTTTAGCATTTGGAAGGAAGCACCTTAGTTATTTGAATAATGAAGTGTGCGAGACCTGCGAAGAAAGCATGAGAAGGGACGACAAAGGCAGTGGTAGAGTGAGAGATAGAATATGCTAGGTCAAACTTAGGCTGTTTTAGAAGTCATGTGTATTAGTTAGGATTAGGTTTAGCTGCAAGAGATGGACAACTTATCATAGTAGTAGCTTTCATAAGGCATAAGTCTATTTCTCTTTCCTGTGAAATTTTACACACTGGAAGACCAGTCCTAGTGTCATGGCTGCATGGTGTCAGAGACCTGGCTTCTGCAGTTTTCTGGCTCTACTGTGTGCTGCTTCTACTCTTGGTCTAGAATGGCTGCTGAAGCATCAGTCATTGCATCTGCATCCCAGGCAGTAGCAAGAAGAACACAAAAAGAAATGCCTGTTTTCTATCTTTCCAAAAGCTATACATAATATTTCTTCTTAATCCCATCAGCTGAAAAAAATGGGCCTGTAGCCACAGGAAGCTGCAAGAGAGGTTAGAAAACATAGTCTTTATTTGAGGTGGGCCCAGCTAAAATTTGAAGTTTGAAGAAAAAGTCTGAATACTAAGGGAAAAGATAATAATACATATTGGGGGATTACATATCTGCCAAAAGACTTCTCCTGATGTTCCAAACACCACCAAAGGAGTTTTGGATATATCAGAATAATCTCAGATGAAACTCATAGCACACACCTCTTGACCAGCAGAAAGCCACAGAACAAAACAGGATTAGCTCCAAGACATAGAAGACAGGCATCTGTGTTGTGATTTCGGGAGTTGATAACATTATTAATAGTCTCTTTTTTTTTAACTCTTTTCCAAATTTCCATTTTGTAGTTCAGAAATTGTACATCCATTCTTCATATTAAGACATGTATGTTTATGTAACATATGCAAGAAATTTGAAGACTATTAGCAAAGATACTGAAAGTGAAACCCAAACACTATATAGCTCTTAACTCCTCCCATATTTAATCTTTCCACTCTTAAATAAAGGCTAGCATAATGGTGCTGATTTCTCTTTGCTTTGAGGATTCAAGAAGATAATATTGAAATGTAATTGCTGAGAGAGGTGGGAATGATGCTAGCTTATCATTAATTATTATTTCAGCCCAAATTAGTTTTGGGGGTTAGCTTCTGGTCATGAGGCACGTTTCTTAAAAAACGTGACCGTGACAGATAAGTTTTTATGTGGCATGTTCAGAAAAAGCCAGGAACATGAAGTATTTGTTGATCCATCTATGTAACAAATGTATATTTAACCCCTAACTGTGGGTCATGCACTTTACTAAGCTCTAAGGATGCAGATAAGAAAGACCCATTTTGTGCTCCCAGTAACCAGACAAAGAAGAACAATAAACATTCTAAGTTAATGCAGTATGGCCCATGCCATTATGGAACTATGCAAAGAATATTACAAAAACGCCTAATCTAATGGGGGTGGCAGTTGTGGTAAAAGTATACCAAAAGAAAGTCATAATTTGGGTGATTCTTGAAGAATATGCAGGAGTTTTCAGGTACAAAGGGAGAAAAGACATGCAAAGGAGTGGAAAGATTTTGTGCAAAGGCCCTGTGGTAGAGTTAGAGCTTGAAGTAAAATGTTCAGTGTGACTGGTTTAAAAGATGTGTTTGTATGTGAGGAAAGGAGGAGAGTGACAAGAGATGAAATGGAAAAACTAGACAGCAGTCAGATAAAGCTGCATTTGGCATTCCTTGATGAAGAGGCTGAACTTAATTCTGAATGTAATGGGGGAGACTTAAAGAGCTTTCAGCAGAGGCATGCCCGTGGCTGATATCAGCATGTCTATATCAGCGCCATTGTTCCCTTGTTTATGGCTGAGGGTTTGGTGCTCCTGCTATGCCGTTTGTTCAGTAGTTTGAGGAGTGCCCCAGGTGTGATACTACTATATTTGAAGAGCAGAACATTTGCACTCAGGTCAAAGATAATAAGTGCAGTTTGGAGACATGTTGAATGTTGGTGTCCTACATGATAGCCCGTTCGAAAGGTTTCCTAGAAATCAGAGGTACCTCAGGAAGCAGAAGGAGCACAAAGAGAGGTGTACCTAACACCTGGTGATTTTGGGGACACAGGTGAATGTCCTGAGCACCTAAGCCCAGGTGTCAGTGAGTTGGGAAGGCAATTGACTGGAGGGAAGAGGGGACTTGGGAGCAGACCTCTCTCCTTTCCTGCTAGGACTGAAGGCTATTTTGTGTCACATCTCACCAGTCTTCCACCCAGAGTTAGAGGGTACTTACTTGAGAGTTAACTCTCAATAGTTATAAGAGCCATTCTTCCAGTCAAGCCAGGACTTTCTCTTGCTGGCCAGACCACTTCAGTGAATTGTTCGGATAAAACGTGCTCTACCAAATTCAGACCCAAACTAAGATGACCCAAGAATTCCAAGGAGTTGTAGGCCATAATGGGAAGCAAATGTGGTCCAAAATGTGCAGAGGAGAGAGGAGAGTCCAGAGAGGCGATGTTGGGGCAGGCCAAGTGCATGCTGTCCTGTACCAGCTGTCATCCGGTGCTCTGCATGCAGGACTGGAACTGGGGCTGAGGGGCTGTGGGGGCCTGCAGCTTCGTGGGACAGCCTGGTAAAACTTCTCTGATGGGCAAAGGTTGGGAGCTCTCTGATTTCACCTTTAGGATAGTCCCATTGTTAGAACAGAAGCCCAAGACTTGCCACCCATGAGCCCTCAAGGGTGGAAACTACTGACCCCGTTCGTAACACTTCCCTCTGGCAAGAGGCTTTGTGGCTCCATATTTCCTTCAGAAGGCAGTCTAAATGTCTCAACGGACCCCTTTATAGTCTGGCCCCAATCTCCTTGACAGCCTCAAGTTCTGACATTCTTTATTCTCTTTGATTTGCCACAGAACATACCCTCTTTTTCTCTCATTGCACTTATGCATGTGAGTGTCTACACACATATGCACATGCACAGTGCAATAGGGGCATGGAAGGGCACTTCTTAAGCCACACAGCTCCCTAAATGTCCTTTTTGATTTTTCTAACATTTTCACATTTTTCCTCTGCCTCTGATAAGAATCTCCCATTCCCTCATGTGGGAATATCAAAACCCAGTTCAAATATCACCTTTCTTCTATAAAACTTGTCCTCATCACCCAATGCCAAGTTATATATAATCTCTCTTCCATGCCCCTGTTGCACTGTTTATATATCTCTTTTATACTATGCTTATTTTTAACTTGATAAATATGTCTTTTATACCCACACCCCCATTCACCATTGAACAGTGAGCTCTAAAGTGCACAAACCTGCTATTATCTTGGCATCTGTCCCTGTACCTATCATACTTCTTAACACATTGCAGGTGTTCAAAAATGTGTCTTCCCCTCAGCTTCAAACCCAGACAGCCAACGTCTCAATAAAATCTCACTTATTTTCCTTAAATCCCTCCATTTTCCATCTCAAAGAAGAGTTTGCGTTATAGACAGGGAAACTGGTTTCACTAAAAGGACGTGTAGCACAAGTGCAGCCTGGCCTCTCAAGCTGGTGGTTGCCATGGAAGACTTCCCAGTGCGAGGCGAGCTTAACAAGGGGCAGGGTGTCCTTTTCCTTACCTGTGTTGTGCAAATGTTTAGAGTGGTGATAATGGAGGGGTGGCATCTCCAAGGGTTCCCAGGAGCTGCCACATTTACCCAGGGGCTCTGCCTCCTATGCTCCCTTTGGTGAGAACTGTCTGTGCAGCTCCATGGATATCATGCCAACTTGGCTGCCTGGGCCCTCCTTGCAATCCCATCAATAAGAATCAGCATCCAAGAATTCCATACATTGGCTTCAGTTTCCTTCCAGAAAGAGGATTCAGAGCCACCAAGAATATTTGAAATTAACCTGCTCCCTGAGTTACAAGCTCACCTTGAGGGCTGCCAACACAAGGAAGGTCATATTACACCCTTTCATTTATCAGCCTGGAAAATGGTGCCGTAGAGTCGATTTCATATGCTAAGGGCAGCCTCTGCCCTATGCCAAGAGAAGGAGCTCCCAGGAAATGCCTGACATAGGTCATCCTTGTTAGGGCCACAGAAGAATGACTCGCATGGTGGATCTCAGCATTTGGATTTGCATTAAAATGATGGATTTGTTTTGCCTTGCTGGTACAGCTCACCCCAGCTCCCCAAACTCTCTAGTCTTGGAAAGACATGCATAGTAGCCTGGTGCTCACCAGGAGGGCTTTTCTGGGCAAAAATAATTCATCAGCTCTGGAGCCTGCTGCTGTCTTCCCAACAGATGTCCTCTTTTGTTTGTGTTGCAGTTTGGTTCATGCTACCAATGCTTGATAAAAAGTGTTCTTTAGAAAAGAAAAAATAGAGTGGTAAAAGGGAATTTTGAGATAAAAATGGATTATATTACAACCTTTCGGTGCCTAATAATAAAAAGATACAATTGCATATAACTTAAAATCGTCTATTACACACACACAATTCAACATAATGGAGCTGAAACTGAGTTTGAGTTCCCCACCACACACACACATACACACACACATGGCACAGGGCTTTAAGCATAACAATGAGTGAGGGAAGGTTGATCCTCAGACACATGACACATGTTCATACAGGTGAGGGGCAGCTGGTTGATTATTTTAGGCTCTACTGTCACACAGATGTCAAGATGAAGGCCTTTTGGGTAGAAGACGGGACTCATCTCTCCTTAGCACGTGACATAAACTGGACTTGAAGTGTGTATATATTCTGGGCCAGTTCCAACGCAAAGTAAGATGGGTTCAGTATCATTGGTAGAGAACACAGTCTATGAGAGAATTACCGAATGAGCCACATTTAGGTCTTATGACAAGTAGTTAAACAGAGGAGAGCACTGACTGTTTACAAGGCTGAAGCAGGCAAGGCGTGGTGGCTCACAACTGTAATCCCAGAATTATGGGAGGCCAAGCTGGGAGGATCCCTTGAGCCCAGGAGTTTGAGACCAGCCTGGGCAACATAGTTAGACCCTGAATCTACAAAAAAATAAAGAAAAAAAATAGCCAGGCATGATGGTGCATGCCTGTAGTCCCAGCTACTAAGGAGGCTGAGGCAGGAGGATCACCTGAGCCTGGAAGTAGAAGGTTGAGGCTACGGTGAGTCGTGATCGCACAACTGCACTCCTGCCTAGGTGGCAGAGTGAGACCCTGTACTCTGTCTAAAAGTAAATAAAAAGGCTGAAGCAAAGATGATTCTACATGGGGGGATTTCAATGATCTTTTATAGTCTCTAGGCTCTTATGGGGTTAAAATGATTTCTTGGTATCAGACAAGTATTAAGACCAGCTCCTGGCAAAATAAGTAACACTTAAGCATAATTATTTGGAGCTATTCAGTTAAAGTGTCTGAGTGTAGCCCTGGTCTTGAAGGGCAGGGCAAGACATGGCATTGAGTTCCATTGTCTCTCCTGGCTGTGGGACAGGACAGGAAGCAGAGAGGCCGACAGGTCTGCCATCCAAACATCCAGGGTATGGGGGTTAAATGAATGAATGTCCTGGGGTAGAAGACTATCAACCAGACCCCACCCACACTTCATTCTGAAGAAGAAGTTATTTTGGGAGGTATTAGAGGAGGAAAAATCTGCCTATGTTTCTGCTGTGCTCAGACAATCACATAGTGACTCATTTCACTCTCAGTACCAGCTCTGTGGGATAAATGGACATTATGATTGCCTTTTTAAAAATGAAGGGCACCCATACTTAAAGAGACACGTTTAGTAAATGATAGAGCTGGAATCTGTTCCCGGGGAAATCTGACTTCCTAACTCATGCTCCCTCCACTTCCCCAGAGGAGGTGAATATGAACCATAACACAGTTACAGCTAACGTGGTAATTAGCAACACTTAGTATCTATAACAGTCTAAGACCATCACAGGTGTCATCATGTTTAAGCCTAAAACTTCAGCCCAATGAGCTAAACTCTTTTGTTACGCTCACTTTATAAGTGAGGGCATTAAGAATTTAAGGGCTAGCCTAAGATGATACAGGTAGTAAGTACCAGATCACAACCTTAACTCAGGCAATCGGACTCTTAAACTTGCTCTCCAAGGAAAAGCATCTTTCTTCAAAGACCCCTAAGGGCCCTCTGAGAGGTTATGGAGCAAGTCTCCATCTCTAGGAAAGTGTGTTGTTCTTGTAGATCCTTGACTCAAATACAAGTAACTACTACTGGACATTTCTGCATAACTTCCTGCTCCTCTTCAAACTCAACAGGTTCAAAGTCAAAATCACCTCCCAACAAAATCTCTACCTCCAAATTCCTAAACTTGATTATGCCGATAGTAAACCGGCGTTGTTTGATTTATTTGTGTGCCAGATGCATAGCTCACTGTCTGGCCGAGGCAGGTACTCAGATCTTCACTAAATAGATGAAACTGCAATGTTGTTGAGTGTGAATCTTAGCTTTGGTTGGAGTCCAAAGCTAAGAATCAGACTCGATAACACTGTTCTCACCTGGACTTCAAGTTTTCTTACCACTCTTCTTACCTTTGGTTGTGCCTCCTTTCCAACCCTTTCATCCCTGTGCAGCCTGATAGTATTGAGAAGGAAACCGGCTTCTACTTTCGCAGTTTATAATTTGTCAGTGACCTCCCGTGGTCTTAAGGATAAAATGCAAACAGGACCTAGTGCTTGAGCCTTTTCAGATCCAGCCACTACGTAATTTTCTGGTCTCTTTTCTTGACATCAGCCCCTGTTAAAGTCATAAGAACTTACTTTCAATTCTCAGAAAGCACCTTACTCTTCTGTTCCCTCTTCTTCCATCCATGTGCCTAGATCTATCCATTATGTGCTTAAATGTAGGCTCCTCCAAGAAGTCTCCCATGATCTGATTCTGAGTTCCTACTGTCATCTTGGAGAAACCCAGTCACAGCTTTTGTTGTATGGCATTGCCTGTGGACTTTGCTGTCCCCTCTTCACCTCCCCCCCACCGCCCCACTGCACCAAGACTGTAATATCTTGGAGAACAAAGACAATTTTGTTCACTGCTACATCCTGAGAGCCTAGCATCGTGCCCAAGATGTGGTGGGACTTCCATAAATATGTGCTGAATGGTTGAGATCTTAATTTCCGTTACAAAGGTCTCCTGAGAATGACCTCCTACCCATTGCCTCAGTAACCTCTTACACATGGAGAGCAGAGCTGCAGGAAAGCAGGACACACGTTGAGTCCAGCCAACTCAGAGCTTCAAGGAGGCATCCAGGAGAAACCTCCCTCAGCCCCATTTGCGGTGCCTCCTGGTCGGTAATTTTCCAGAAGCAGTTTCTTGTTTCCTCCAAATGGCCTGTAGAGGTCAGAAAAGGGCCTTGTTTTCCAATCACTGACTGTCCTCTCTACATTAGCATTCACCCCGGGTGTCTATAATTAAGCAAGCCTAAGCTGGGCACATAGGAACGGAAATGCATTGACTTTAATAAAACAGAGTGTAAAACAACTTTAGATTGACTCCAGCCTTGTTTATTCTTGCACACTTGTAATTCTGGTTTGGTATATTCCCAGTCAAAGAGACCATTGTCCTGGGAACTGAAGCGTGTCCCTTGCTTCATTGCTGCTGCAGCCTGTCCAAGGAGGCAAGCCGCACCAGGTTGCTGCTACCGGCTCACAGCAATTTTTTTTTAATTTTTTAAAGAAGAAAAAATAAAGAGAAGAACCTGTGGGAACGATGAGAGGAGCTCCTATTGATGTCCTGGACTTTGTGTGTGTGTGTGTGTGTGTGTGTGTGTGTGTGTGTGTGTGTGTGTGTGTGTGAATGTAAGTACATTCAGAGTCCAGAAAAAATATGTAAATAATAAAAATGGATCAGGCACTCTGGTCTTCACCTATTGTGTAATTTAGGAAATGACTGTTTTGTTCTTTAAGTGATTTCCTAGCATATGGAATAGAACATTATAACAGAAGTTGAGAGTCCAAGGTTTAGGCTCTGGCTCTGTTACTTCAATATATGGCTTTGGGCTGACCCTTTCCTCTGGGCTCTCAGTTTCTCCATTGGAGGGTGAAGGGCTGGACCACATGAAATCTAACCTCACTTCTATTTTTAATATTCATGAACGTGAATGCTGTGCTGGCGGGGCCTGCAGAAACACCAGCAGGCCCAGGGCTGGCCAGGCCGGTGAAGAGGCAGCGTGAGGTGGCTCACACTAGCGTTCTGTCTCTGCAGGGACCGAGGCCAGGCCTGCACAATGATCTTTTCAGAGCACAGAGCAGAGCAGTGCCGTTGATACCCTGCCAATGCCCAGCAGAATAAAAGCGTCCGAAATCAGGGCTAAAAATAAATAATAAAACAAAATGACAACATAAACAGGAAGACCTAAAGGAGGGGGAATGAATTGAGTCAGCAAACTTCAGCTGGGGTGGGGCAGGGAAGAATCTAATTTGTTTTCCTCCACATGGTTTGGCCTGCTAGGTGCTGCACTGATGTTTAAAGTGCTGTTGGAAGGGGGAGTTTGATGCCACCCTGGGAGAAGATGCAGAAGATGGGGGAGAGGCGTGGCTGCTCTCTCAGGCTCGTTTCCTCCCCGCTGTGCAGTTGGTCCACCCACTCCTCACTGACTCTTTGTTGGTTGTTCAGAGAGAGTTCTTTCACAGTCCCTCTCCTGTCCCTGGCCTCTGCCTGGGCCTGGGCCAACTGCCCTCATCGACCTTGTCTCTCAGCATTTGGGGCCCAGCTTCCTCTTAGGCTCTTTGCACACACTCAGGATTTCAATCAAAATGACTTTCAAATCTGGTCATTTAGGGGAGGATGTGTGCAAGAGGGTTAGGGAAAGGGAGCTCATTATTACTGAGCACATTGAATGTTCCGGCCACTGTACAGTTACATGCAACATGCAAGGAGACAGACAGCAGTGACCTAGCAGCAGCCACAGGGCAAGTAAACACATGCGGATCACCTCTACAACCTTGTTCCAGGCCTTGTCATTGCGAAGGGTAGAGATTCAAAGCAGTTGGAGACTTCCTTTAGTGAGGTGGTTTCTTGAATTTGGGGATATGCAAATGTCGGGGTGAGGGATGTAAAGCTGCTCTGCTGTGCATTAGATGGTACCAAAGACTCGGGGAGCGGGGCCAGGGGTGTGCACTGGGAGAGAAGGAGAGAGAAGAGAGAGGATGAGGACTTCCCAGCATGGCTCAAGGCAGGGGAGCAAAGAGGGCCTCTGAGAAGTCCTGACTCATAAAAAAGTGATGTCCAGGATTGAATTTTAGGTTGTTTTCTGTTCTGTGGGATCTCATTTCACTCCATCCCTACTCCCTCAAATCTCTAGTAAAAGTCCATTACTCCCAAGTAGCTGGGTTCTCATTATATTTTGCATAGAGGAAAGGTTCAATTGTTCATTTTGGATACAAACATGGGGGAAGCCACCAAAGAGAATTCAGCAGAAGCAGGAAATTTGCAAAATTCATTTGTAGGAAATTACAGATTCCATTTATTTGGGCACTTCATGAATATGATGGTAATGATAATAATCAACTTACCATAAACATGAACCAGTCCTTGGGCTGAATGTTTACTATTCACAAAACCCCTTTGAGGTAAATAACTGTTATGATACCCATTTTGCAGACAAAGAAACAAAGTCTGGGAGATAGTTAGCAGCTTGTGCAAAGTGAGTGCTTAGTGGAGAGGCTGCATTTGGGTTTGAACTGAGCTTGCATCCTCTTCCCATTCTCCCCATGGTGTAACACCTCGGAAAAGGAAATGTTCCTAGTGGCAGTGGACATCTCCTCCCTTCATTTTTCCCTGGAGGCAAACTTGCCTTCATACTTTCTTCTTCAAATTCAATTAGAAATGGACCTGTATCATGCCGCTGCACTCCAGCCTGGGCCACAAAGGGAGACCCAGTCTCAAAAAATAAAAAAAAAAAAAGGAAATGGATCTGTAATTTTCAGAGTCTTATTTTCAGACTTAGTCAAGGCCTGTTTTCTCCCCCACGTACCTATTAATCTAAATTTTGCTCAGCTTCCTTTTCCACATTTCCAGACAAAAATGCTGTGTGACCTTTTACAGAAATCTTACAATGGGCTGATGGTGGTAGTTGATGATGTGTATGGGAAATACGTGAAGCACACTATAAGCTTCCCCTAGCAAATGTTCAGAGCAACATTTTTAAAGATGAACAACATGAATTTCAAACAGTGGTTAAGTAAACGTCATAGAGAAATACGTCCCCAACAAAATTGGGTCTGGATTGGGATCAGCAGGATTTCCCTTAAGGTGTCTGCTCTGGTTCAGGAAATGATTCTTCTGGGTCTCTGTCTGTCACGTCCATGCGTGTTCTGAACAATATCATGTGTTCACCTGGTAATTCTATTTTTTTCAGAGTACTACTTTGAAGGCTGTGGCATAGTAATGCTAGGGATACCTTGCAGACTTAGGCTCAGAGATCTATAATGCACCACATCAGTATCAGCTAGTTTCAAGTGATACTCAGTTTACTTTATTAGGAAAGGATCTATACTCTTGAAATCCTAAACTGTTACTGTTCCTCAACTTCACTTGACTTCAACCTAAAAATTAATGCTATAAGTGAGTGGCCACTTCAACAAGGCCACTCAGCAAGGAGCAACAGGAGAAACACACCTTGGTCCTCTACCTTTTCCTGTCTCTGTTGAAATAGATTTTCCTGTAGTTTGACATAAGTCAATGATATTCCCGAAAGACAGCCTTACCTGAGCCATGCTTCTCTTTTTCTGAATAGTTTTTTTGTTGTTGTTTTTTGTTTTGCTTTTTTCTCATCTGAAGTGGCTACAAGATGAAAAGACCAGAAACACATGACATTAATTAAGGTAAGGAAAAACAGAGCCCAGCAAGGGAGAATGAATTGACACTGAAATCTCTAGGGCCCATCAATGACTAGCTGCTTAGTTGCCCACTCCCTGTTGACACACACACACACACACACACACACACACACACACACACACCCGACTACCTAAGGAAAAACTCTTATATGAATGAAGAAAAAACCAGAGCCTTCAAGGACACTAATTTGGTGCCTGTTGCAGACAGCAGTTTTTGTGGTAAGAGGAAGATTATAAATAGAAGCGACTGTGGCAAGCTCTCTCACGATGTTTTATAATTGGTGTTGTAATACCTTGTGCCAGATGATATGAGAAAGATGATGTGGCAGGATGTGTCCAGCCTGTAAAGCACTCACAGTGTCTGGAGTCCCAGTGGGGCTGAAATGGGACAAGGGAGAAGGAGTAGGCAGGGGCTGCCTGGCCCACTCTGCCATGGCGCCTCAGCAGTAAAGGGCAGGCTCATGGGGGAGGGATATCAGTACCTGTGCCTCAGTTTTACATTGCTGGGAAACAAATTACCACCAATTTAGTGCTGTCAAACAATATCCATTTACTGTCTTAGGGTGAGTAAGTCAGAAGCACAGGGAACCTCCGTGGGTTCTCTGTTCAAGAGGCCTCGAAGCTGAAACCCAAGCATCAGTCAGCCTGGACCCCTATCTGGAAGCTCAGGGAAAGAATCTGCTTCCAAGCTCAAACTGTTGTCTGAATTCAGTTCCTTGTGGTAGTAGGCACTGAGCTCCCCATTTCCTAGCCAGCTGTCAGAGGGGCTGTTCTCAGCTCCTACAGTCCGCCTCCATTCCTTGGCCTGTGACATCTCAAAGCCAACAAAGTGGATTTAACCACCACCCCTCCCTGATGCTTTGAATCTCTTTTACTTCTACTAGCCAAAAAAACCCTCTTCTTTTAATAGGCTAGTGTGATTAGGTTAGACCCACCCTGATCATCTATTCTTTGCCTTAAAACCTAGTGTAATCACAGGAGTGAAATCTCATCATAGTCAGGGCCTCTATCCATGATCAAAAGTGGGGAAGGGGAAAACACAGGGCAGATTTCATTGGGTTTATTTTTATAATTTTGCTTACCACAAACAGTAATATTATCAAGGGTTATGTAATGCTCTCTCCAAGTGCTAGGAACAGTTTAAGCATTTTATATATATTAATAACATGAATCTTCTTGACAATCCTATAACATAGGTATATTCATCCCAGTATTCTGATTTTACATGTGAGGCCAAAGTAGTGATGTAGTATACACAGCTAGCCTGGGATTGAGTTGTGATTTGAACTCGACAAGTACAGCTCCAGGTTTATGCCAGAGTTCTCGGCTCCAACTAAAAATGTACTCTCTTAGACATAGTTTTTTTCCTTCATTTTGCCTGAGCTGGGATGTGAACATGGTGTTTCCAAAACAAATTAGGGAGCTGCTCACCTGTGCATTAAGGCAAAACATCCACTTTGAGGTTTTGCAATTGGAGAAAGGAGGGCATTCATTTTCAGAGTGCCAAGCAAGGAGAACTGGGCAGCTCACACTTAGACCTGACCTCCCCAGCGGCTTCTAGGTAAGGGTCTTTAAAGGAAGGGAGGCAGAGGTTATAGGCAAAGTCATCAATAAATATGTGGTGGTTATACATTGGTTTGACCAAAAAAGTTGGGACATTTCGAAGCAGGTCATAAGAGGATTCAAAGATTTTTCTCATCTGTGATTGGTTAAGGAGACGAAGCTTTGTTTAATGATTTGGGGGTCAACAGAAAGGAATGGTGAGTTCCAGCCTGTGGATGGGACTTCCTCCAGGCTCCTCAAGAAGAAATTTAGAACAGAAAATGGCCGTCAGAGTTCAGTCCTCTGTCTCCTCTTGTCTGAGGTCTATGTGCCAATGTATCCATTTGGTAGGGGTCCAGGTTTCTGAACAAACAACTCAGGGACATATGTTGGGATGTAATTTTTAGTTTCTATAGGGAACCAAACATCTCATGACTCTAACTTCCTTGGTTATTGTTTTAAGCTACTATTACCTTCTTGGTTATCAAGTTGCTCATTTACTTCTCAAGGCTAGCTAGGTGTCTGGAATTTCCCTTGAAGAAACTCAATATTTTCTTTTATTTCCATGCTTGACGGGGGGAGAATGAGGAGGAGGCCCCTAAGAGGAGTCCCTACTCCCTCTTGATGAGGTTTGGAGTTGTCTAGTGGGACAGGAATAGCATGCAGTAGAAGGCAGCACAGCATGCATGGATCAGACTGTCTGTGGCCAAGGCTGTAATGTCAAGGCACCTGTGGCATGTCCACCTCTTCTAATTTCACCATCTTGTACTCAGAGTCTTACTTAGTTGTAAAGAGCACACATTTCCCCAGACTGTCCCCTCTCCCATATATCCTTCAGGAGCAGTTGATCTAGTAACGATATTTGAGATGTTCAACGTATAAAGTGAGGTCTTCATGAAACAGATATCCCACCTCCATGTCCCTGGGACTCTGCTTCCTGCACAAGTCTATATAAAAAAGGGACCTAACAAACCAATGGTTACTCTGTATGGACTTAGTCATAATTTTTCAGTCTTTCATTGATTGGGTTGCATTATTTTGGCTTATGTAGGAGGATGAAGATATATCCTTAAAGATATAACTAGTTTATAATCATAAATTAGAAGAAAAAAGGCTAATAAATATGAAACAAAGTTGACTTCAAAAATAGTAAAAATACTATATATATAGTAAAAAATATATATATTTGCAAAATATATATTTGCAAAACAGCACCTTAATATTATTAGTAATAGTATTAACAGAGCAACTTCACCAATAAAATTACATTGTTGCATATAGCAAAAGGCATAACAAAAGTCAAAATCCAGAAACATGTTATTATTTTTCTGAGATGAAGTCTCGCTCTGTCACCCAGGTTGGAGTGCAATGGCACAATCTCAGCTCACTGCAACCTCCACCTCCTGGGTTCAAGAAATTCTCCTGTCTCAGCCTCCCAAGTAGGTGGGATTACAGGCATGTGCCACCATGCCCAGCTAATTCTGTGTATTTTTAGTAGAGACAGGATTTCACCCTGTTGGCCAGGCTGGTCTTGAACCCCTGACCTCAGGTGATCCACCTGCCTTGCCCTCCGAAAACGTTGGAATTACAGGGTGAGCCACCACGCCTGGCCCAGAAACATTTTAAAAAACTAAACAGAAGGTAGAAAACTGACATTTCATAATTATAGCTATAATTTAAATGCTATAAATTATACTACTAAATGACACAGAATATCAAGTAAGATCAAGAAATAAACATAATACTATTTTTCATTCATTATACATAACAAAATAAAAAGATTCATAATGAAACAATCCAGGTGGAAAAGAGGCAATGAAGCGATTTCTAGGGAGCAGTTACCAATGAGAAGAATTACAAGTGCAAGCTCAAGTTCTGAAGCAACGGTTTAGATAACGGGACTGGTTTAGGAAATTAGGAGAAATATGAATCAGCTTATTATCACAGCTGTGGTAGAAGGGCATGATGACCAGGAGGAGACGTTCAATCTGACTGTGAGAGCATGTGAAAAATAAGGAGACAAAAATTGCACAATGATCCCACCCAGGGCACTGCAGCAAGGAGTCCAGGTATCCGGCCCAAGGGATGGTGGTGGCAGGGATGCAATCGCTGAAGCTGGATATCACTAATGTGGTGATGTGTCTATCTGCGCTCTCATCCCTTGTCTCTCTCTCTTACAACAGATAACTTTGAACACATGATAAATAGGTAGAATGGGTAAACAGATCTGTTGAATTATGTGGGCTTAGGGCAGATTAAAGTGAATTGAAAAGACTGTCTCCTTCAGTTGTCCATATGATGTATCAGCTTGACATTCAAAAGCCTCTACAATTTAGCTCACCTCTGCCTGCCTTGCCAGGCTTGTCTTCAATACACAGGGCCCAGGACCAGCTTTTCAGCCAGAGTGGCCTATTCCCCATCTCCTAAGTTTATCCTGCCTGTTATCACCTCCTCACCTTTTCCTGCTGTTCCTCCCTCCCTTCAAGGACCAATTCAAATCTCAGCTTACCCCTGATCTGAGTATCTTTTGTAACTCCTAGTCTCTCTGTGCTTCTATCCATGAACCCTTAAAGCATTTATTATGCAATTAACTATATCCTTTCGTGCTTGGCTATTTGGCTGTTTATCTCTTTTGTTGTGGTTCAATGTTTCACATGTGACTGTCATATCTCTGCAAGTACACTATTTATTCCCTGAAAGCAAGGTTATGTCTTTTTTATATCATTCATCATTTAGCATCTTCCAATTTCAGTTTGTTTATGGATATTATCTGATAAAATGCTCCCTATAAAACTTCATGTTAAATATTATTTTCCTCATTATATGAACTACCTAATTGAGGCTTAACAAAGTTTAAAAACCCACCCTATGTGATACAGCTAATAAGTGACAGAATCAAGATTTAAAGCCATGTGATTTGGACGAAAATCCTCTACTTTTCCCATGAGGCCATGATATCATTACACCTTCCTGGAGCCATTACTCTAGATAATACATCAAAATAAAATATTCATAGCATATATACATACAAAAGCAGTCTCCATAAATACGTGTCAATTATTTTACTTCATTTGCCCACAAGTTTTAAGTTATGAAGGAATCTTTAAATGGAAAGCCTAGAAAAAATGTCTATTCATGCATATTCACAGATGCACATGTATGCATGCACACATACATGTGCACACACACAGGGATGCCTACACACATGCTCATACACACAAATGTTTGCATCACGATAGCTTGGCTGGTAAGTGCCACACACAGTTCTGCCTGAAAGGACATTGTGATCCCAATGGTACAATGAATGGTCTCATTGGCAAGGACATAGAGAATTTTTAATCCCATTTAGGGTAGAAAGGTGTGTAATCTTAGCAGAATGCTTCGAGGCTCAATTTTATTGCAAGGATGCCCAGACCTCAGTGATTTGGTTTATAGTCAGCAAATTACTTTGAAGTACAGCCGTGTTAGTTGTAATATTAGCTATTGAAAGGCTCTATGTCAATTCCTCTGTTAATCATGACCTGGAAAGTATAATGAATGTGGAGGGTGCTCAGCAGGCATATTGTTTGCGCAGGTTCTCAGCTTATTCTCTGTTTGGGAGAGAAAGACGACAGCTCTGAAACCTATAATCTTTCAGCAGTGGGAAGCAGAGAGGGAATTGTGGTGGGGAAGGTACCACAAGATTGTTCGTAGGTTCCCTTCATAACTTGGACATCACTTTTTGGCAGCGGATAGTTTCCATGTGCATGATAAGAATCATTACGTTTTGCTACTCTGTGTCTCTCAAACTTTGGCCACATAAAAATTACCTGGGTGATCAGGTGCGGTAACTCACACCTGTAATCCCAGCACTTTGGGAGGCTGAGGAGGGTGGATCACAAAGTCAGGAGATTGAGACCATCCTGGCTAACATGGTGAAACCCCGTCTCTACTAAAAATACAAAAAATTAAATTAAATTAAATTTAAAAAGTTAAAAATTAAACTTAGCTGGGCGTGGTGGTGGGCACCTGTAGTCCCAGCTAATCGGGAGGCTGAGAAAGGAGAATCGCTTGAACCCGGGAGGTGGAGGTTGCAGTGAGCCGAGACTGCACCACTGCACTCCAACCTGGGTGACAGAGTGAGACTCTGTCTCTAATAATAATAATAAGAAGAAGAAGAAGAAGAAGAAGAAGAAGAAGAAGAATAACCTGGGTGGCTTGTTAAAACAGAGAGCTAAGCCCCAATCCTGGTGATTGATTGGGGAGGTATATGGTAGAGTCAAATAATTTGCATCTCTTAGAAGTTCATAAATCATGCTGATACTGCTGGTCCAAGGAACACCCTTTGAGAACCGCTGTCCTAACAGACATGGTGTGTAATTATAGGGCATAGAAGAAGCATTAGGTTCCTTCAAGAAAATATATTATGATACTGATAATCAGGAAGCTTTTTCTATTAATAACGCCAGTCCTAAGTATTTTTCTTCTGTTCCAACGTCATTGCTCTCCTTTGTATCTCAGAGAATGTACAGAGCTTCTATGCATTACACAGATGCTCATATTACTATCTCAAGCCTTGTTCTTATGTAAGCAAAGTAGCTGTCCACCAAATAGGTGCTGACAGGCTTCCTCTCATTGATGGGAGTTTTTCTTCTTTTCTTTTTTTCTTTCTTCTTTTCCTTTTTTTTTTTTTAATTTTTTTTTTTATTTTTGAGACAGAGTCTCACTCTGTCACCCAGGCTGGAGTGCAGTGGCGCCATCTTGGCTCACTGCAACCTCCACCTCCCAGGTTCAAGCCATTCTCCTGTCTTAGCCTCCCAAGTAGCTGGGACTACTGGCGCCCGCCACCATGCCCGGCTAATTTTTTGTATTCTTAGTAGAGACGGGGTTTCACTGTGTTAGTTAGGATGGTCTCAATCTCCTGACCTTGTGATCCACCCGCCTCAGCCTCCCAAAGTGCTGGGATTATAGGCGTGAAAAGGAGAGTCTGGATCAGGGAAAGCGGGAGAACACTAACCTATAGGAGAAGGAAAACGTCAATATCTGCTTCATCTCCTCTCCTTTCCTTCCATTACCTTTTCCCTCCACGTTCCTTTCATGTTTCTCCCCTATTCCTTTTGCCCCTGTCATTTTCTTCGCTTTAGGTCTGTAAGCCTCTGTCTATCCTCTCCTTTCTATCCGCTGCAGATGAAAAGAAGTTATTGTGGAGTATTGCCAACTTCCATCTCCATGACTTTACTTCATCTTACATTATCCTCACTACATAAATCTTTTCTGAACAAAATGAATGCCATTCGTTCTGGTCCTAGAAACTTATTGAGACTTTGAATCATTCAGGCCAGGCAAGGTGCTAGCCAGTCACAATGACTTTCGAATAGCTTAGTATACCTGCCATGTAAACAACCTCCTTTTAAGAGACTCCATACAAATAGGTCATTTTATTTGTGTTCAATGATATCATGACCTTGAACACAATGGATTTGACCCCGAACCCAAAAGAAGCAAGTCAATTTATAGGGATTCCTTAGATCTATGAAGTGACTTGGTGTGAAAGCTCTAATAGGAATGCCATAGACTGGATGGAGACTTTACAAGCCAATTCAATTTTTCTTTGTTGAAGAGTTTGAATTTGAGACACAAGTAGAATAATTTTACAAAAGCAGTGCTAATAATAGAAATAGAGGTAAAAAATTGCCAAGTCATTCAAGCCAGAGTCTGGAGGATTGGATACCACAGGGCAATCACCAGAATTTCTATGCATCATCAGAGCAGGAATTATACTTTTAGAACTATTGCATTGATCTCAATAAAATCTCCACTCAGGCCAGGCGCGGTAGCTCATGCCTGTAATCCCAGCACTTTGGGAGGCCAAGGCGGGTGGATCCCATGGTCAGGAGTTCGAGACTAATCTGGCCAACATAGTGAAACCCGTCTCTACTAAAAATACAAAACATTAGCCTGGTGTGGTGGTGGGCGCCTGTAATCCTAGCTACTCAGGAGACTGAGGCAGGAGAATCGCTTGAACCCAGAAGGCAGAGGTTTCAGTGAGCCGAGATCATGCCATTGCACTCCACCCCAGGCGACAGTGTGAGACTCCATCTTATAAATAAATAAATAAATAATAAAATAAAATAAAATCTCCACTCTAGGAATCCTGCTTAGTATAACTGTAAAATGCTATTTAGGATAAACTGAGTATCTCTGTTCCTTATGCCTCAAAGTAGCTCAACTTACAAATAATAAGGAAAGTTATTTTAGGCCAGGTGTGGTGGCTTGTTCCTGGAAGCCCAGCACTTTGGGAGGCTGAGGTGGGAGGATCACTTGAAGCCAGGAGTTTGACACTAGCCTGGGCTATAAAGGGAGACCCCATCTTTACAAAAAAAAAAAAAAAAAATAGCCAGGTGTGGTGGCACATGCCTATAAGTCCTAGCTACTTGAGAGGCTGAGGCAGGAGGATCGCTGGAGCCCAGGAGTTCCAGGCTGCAGTGAGCTATGATCATACTACTGCACTCCAACCTGGGTGACACAGCAAGACCCCATCTTTGAAATAAATAAATAAAATTTTTTTAAAAAGTTACTTTAGGCTAAGATCTAGGCAGAAGGCTATAATGAATAGAGGAAGTAGCAATAATATAATCCAATATTGATAATCATGACCAGTAGTAGTTATTGAAAAAAAATTACCATGTGCCAGCATACTGGAAATGTCAATCATTGTGTCTGCTTGCCTACACAGACCTCTAGGGCAGTTGTTCCTCTCAAAACCACTGATTGAAGGACAAACCTAGGTTGCAATATTGTGTATTACATGACCTCACCCTTCCCTTTAAATATTTAGACCAAAGGTGAGCAGCTACTTCAAGGACAGCAAATTCATAGTTTTATATATGCATATATATATATATAATGTGTGTGTATGTATATTGTAAGCATGTGTGTATATATGTTTGAGTCTTGCACTTAAAATGTACTTTATGTAAGGAATGTCTGAGGAAATAGAAATAAATGTATGAAACAAAAAAGGAAGGATAAGCTAGGCCAGTCAGATCCCTGTATGGGCCATTTAAACTAAGAATATCAAGATAATGACTTAATTAGCTCATTGAAAGGTTTTGAAAAGTCATAAGGCAATTGATGGCATGAAGAACAATATGCAAACTCAAGTAAGGATGCTGAGCCCCTGGGCTGTCAGAATCTGTGACGCAGAGTAAAGAGAGGGCAGAGGAACAGAATGGACCAACCAGGGCAGAGGCACAGAGAGAAGCAAAGGCAGAGAACACACAGCTCACGGTGGAAGGGACCAGGGAGGACCTGGCCTAAGAGAGGCCCTGTCTGCAGAAAGATTTTCAGGTCCCGTCTGAGTCCAAATCAATCCTGACAATGAACCCGATTTTCCTTGAGGCTCAGTGATGTAAAGCCCCTTTCCTGAAACTGGTGAGCTAATATGGACTGGAGCAGTTATTTGAGTCTAGGGCTGGTTTGCTCTTTCCACTGCACTATCACGTGCGGCAGAGCTTCTACAAATGTGGAAGAACGTATGAGTCTTAACAACAACAATGCTCTATCACTCATATCTATCTTTTTCTCCAAGTACCGTGCATGTTTTCTGTATGTGTGTGAATTATATCCTTTTGGTCATTTTGAATGTGCCCCTCTGCCTCTTCTATCCCAATCTCTTCTAACCACAATGTTTCTAGCAATAAAGCATTTCATTTGAATGAATGAAAGTAATTAAGTTGTCTCTCATATTTTACCTGTTTATTTTACGTGTGAGGTTGCTGAATGTTAATTTAAGCTGTGTTAATTTATAATTTTTTTCACATTTTAATAATTTAACTTTATTTTTTATTGTGGTAAAATATGCATAACATTGAATTTACCATTTAACTATTTAAAATGTACAATTTAGTGTCATACACATTGTTTTGCAACTATTATCTCCAGAACTTTTTTTTAATCATTCCATACTGAAACTCTTTCTTTCAAACTCCCTGTCTCTCTGAGACAGAGTCTTGTTCTGTCGACAGGCTGGAGTGCAGTGTTTATTTGCAGTTTCTTCCATTGTCTGCCATGTCCTCCACCTCAGTCCACCATTCATTTACATTCTTTCCTATTTGGTTTTCATTTACCACTATTCAGTCTCCTCAGGTCAGGTCTTGAAACATTCTCTTAATAAGAAAGAATCTGATGTAAATAGCAATAGTAGTGACACCTGGTCTGGGTTTTTTAAATGGGGAAAGATTGAAGGTTGAGATACCTTTTCAAGGTCTGCCCTTTGTGGCTCTGAACAAAAAGACTATCAACATGATTATCAAGGAAACAGTTTTTTAATACTCTTTCCTCAACCTTTGGACAATACACAAAATGGGATAGCTACGCCTCACAATCCCAGCAACTGATCACATTCCCCTCCAATATCAACGTAGAGGCCTGAATCTACCTGTGAATTTTTACCACCTTTGCCTACATGGCCAGGTAGATGCATCTTAGGGAATGGCATCCAAGTAATACTAATGCTCTGGAATGAAGAGATTCCCAGTCTAGCAAGTCACAAAATTATGAAAGAGCAGTGCCCAGAGGTTCCTTTCAGATACACAATTCAACATCCAGTTTTCAAAATATTAGGACTGCATGGCACTATCCATCAGCCTGGTGATCTTCAGAGGAATCCGGGCTTTCCAGAGAGCCAGCGTGTTTCAGCTTTGACTGTAACTGAAAAACTTCCAGTAATAGCTTTCTTTATGATCATTGACATTCATCACTGGCATCCAGCTGAAGTTCTATATATCATATTCACAGATGAACATATTCACAGATGAACATGATTTCTAAACTGGGTAAACTAGAATATGCCACTTCATGGAGATCGCCTACCTGCCTTTCCTCAATTTTATTCCAATTCTCATTTATAAATGCCCTTTGGCTGGCTAATATTTTGGTAAACAGATAGATAGGTGTGTGTAAATTGGCTATCATGCATTCCAACAATCCATGCTTGCTTGCCGAAGGAAACATACCATAAATCATGGTATTTGTCTTCCCCCAGATACCACTTAAAAGGGCACAAATAAATGATGAATATTATCGTCAATGGCTCACTCCTTCCCATGCCACAAAATATAACGAATATCACTGGAATGGGAGTTAGGAGACTTATATCCTTGTTCCAGTTAACTGCTGATAGGGTGACTTCAGGCAAGTCACCAACTCTGAAAAACCCTCCAGAGTGAAAATAAAAATCCTGTCCTACTTTCTACTTAGGGCAACTATGAACAGGATGAAGTGATGCATGTGACAATGTATTTATCACTACTATATAAATATAAGGGGTCAGCGTGAGGCAGGGAGGGACAGGGGCGGGATAGCAGTTGCCAGTGATAAGAGGAGGTCCATTCCGTTGGGGGCACTGCTTCGGGAGATCTGTTTATTCTGTAATTAACAATAAGCAAGGGAGACCTCTGAGATGCTTACTTAGAGGTCATCATTTCAATTTGACTGCTATTTAATAAATATTTTCTCTGGTTATAGATAGCTCCCTTAAAAATAAACAATTATTTTCAGCATATGAGCGAAAGAAAATACATTTATCTGCCGTGTGCTAGCTGTTCATTATAGGATTTAAGGGTCCATGAAAAAAATGATAAAAAAGAAAATACTCAGAATAATTCAACAATTATTTTCAAAGTGAGATAGATCAGGGATCCCTCTTAGGGGCCTGCCAGCCCCTGAACCATAGATATAAAGGAAAATCTTGAGTTTCTTCAAGGAGAATTCCAGGCACATACAAGTAAATGAGCAACTTGATAAGCAAAAAGGTAATAGTGGCTTAAAACAATAGTCAAGGAAGTTAGAGTTGCGAGATGTCTGATTCCCTATAGAAACTAAAGATAACATCTTAACATAAATCCCTTAGTTGTTTTTCAGAAACCCAGACCCCCACCAAACAGATCTGCTGGCATGTAGACCTCAGATAAGGAGGAGCTGAGGACTGGACTCTGACTGCCTTCCGTCTTTTACTCCAAATTTCTTCCTCGGAGGCCTGGAAGGAGTCATCCTCATAAGCCAAAGCTAGCATCCTTTTCTGTTGACCCCAAGTCTTTAGACAATGCTTCCTTTCCTTAACCAATTGCAAATCAGAAAATCTTTGAATCTACTTATGACATGTTACCCTTCGCTTCAAGATATTTCGCCTTTATAGGCCAAACCAAAGGATAACCTCCATGTGTTGATTTACAATTTTGCCTGTAACTTCCGCTTCCCTGAAATTTACCCCTACGTTTAACAACCCTTGTTTGTAAGCTATCAGAGAGGTCAGGTCTTCAGAGTGAGGTACCCGATTCTCCTTGCTCGGCGCCTTGCAGATAAACACCCACCTTTCTCCTGCTGCAAAACCTGGGTAGGAATGTTTGGCCTTACCATGCTGGGCAAGTGGACCCCAGTTCAGTTTGGTAACAGTAGGAATCTACATAAAAAAAAGATTACATTATTTCACTGAAAAATTACAGCAACAAAATGAAGAGTGGTGCTTTTGCTGCTGCTGCTGCTGCTGCTGCTGCTGCTGCTGCTGCTGGTTGTTGTATTGATCAATTCCATGCTAACAAGTCTTTTTCATTTGATACGTTTCTGAAATTTTAAGGTATGTGTGTGGTGTGCGGTGGAGGGGGGACCTTGGGTAGAAATACTCTGAATTCTATTGGGATACATTTTCCTAGAGTTATTTGCTTCTTAAAACAAGCCAATGCCATCATTTATAACTATAACCCTGAAGGCATCATGGTTGCCTAAATATGTAAGCAAAATGAAAGGTACAATTTGCAGAATCTTTATTTGAATACTTTAAAATTCTTGAATGGTTTAGGGGAAGACATGCAAGCAGTAAAAAAAAATCAAGTGTGATGCTATCTAGCAATGTTTATTAAATGCCTACTTGTGGTTCTGTTTGATATTCTGAAGGACAAAATGAATGTAATTGTGGAATCATAGAGTTATAAAGCTGGAAGGGATTTTAAATTTATCTTATCTAGCTTGTACAGTTTACTCACGGAGGAAGTGAGGCTAAAAAATAATTAGTTCCTGAGGTCATTCAGGTAGGAAAGACAGGACTCAAACCCAGGTTTCCCAAGACCTAACACAAGACTCCTTCCAACAACCTCCCCTTGAAGAGCCCTGTTATATCAACTATTGTTAATGTATAATGTAAAATTCCCTAAGTGCATATAAACAACGAAGTAATTTCTAAACATGATATTACTGCAAGGATAGACCTGACCATTAACTTTAGGCTCTGTCAACACATTTAAAAGTGGAGAAGGGGTGTTCGGGCATTACTCAAGTCATTTGATTAATGCCAGTAGTTCAGATCTTTCAGGTTCTAAAATGGACTGCTGTGTGGATAAGCTGATTTGATAGTGTTTAGGACCTGTTTCAAAGGGTGAGTGGAAACTCTTTCCTTCCCTTTTTGCTATATATAATAGCTTTGCGTGGGTGTTGAAGCCAGAGAATTGTTTGAAAAGAGAATTGCTGAGAATAAATCAAATCACCAGTCTTCAGAGACAATCAGTTAGGTCACATTTAGTCAACTCCGTGAAGCAAGGACAGGGGTTGGTCCTGAGTCTTGTATTTTTTTCCAAAATCACTTTGCAATGACATCAACTATGGCTCACTCCCCATTCTCCTGCTTCACTGCTTACCATACAATGGCCCATTATGAATGTTTTGCTGAAGGCAGAAATTAACCTTTTATGGAAGTTTTGTCCCATTAAGTCTAGTTACTTGAATCTGGACTGATTTTCTTTCTAATGAGAAGACTTTTAGCCAATGTTTTAAGTGCTTGAAAAAATGTTCTGGTCTTGACTGCCTATGAGAGCCTTCCTGGTGGAAACAGAATTGTTAGTCAGCTGTCATCTCCATGGTGATTTTTTAAGGCTAAGTGTAAGTCAGTCTTCTAAATATTGAGGTGTAATTTGTGAATATGCAGTTGAATAAATAATAATAGAATTTTAAACAAGATAGACTGCCTTTAATTCTGGTGTTTGAGACTTTTCACGCACTAGTCTAATCTATAACTAATCTTCAAACATGACCTTAACAGTTTCTCTGAAACCACCTTTGCAAAGATTATGAAAGTGAGAGAAATCTAACGTGGCTGACTCCATCCTGCTTCTAGCCTTACAGGCTGGCTATCCCTGTTCATTCCTGGGCAGAGGCCAAGATAACCATGGGAGGAATTTAGTTTTTAGTTTAACTTTGAAGCAAGGATGATAATAGTCCCTCCCTACAACTGATCCCCTCCTTGTTTGGGGGATGAAACCAAAAGGCCACAAAATAAGGGATATGGGAGGGGTCTGAATTCTGCTCAAATGTAGGCATAATTTCTATAGCTCATTACAGCTCAGGAGTCATGTAGCCAGAGGTCGCAAAATTTGTGACTTCCCCAGTTGCTCCCATAGATCTCATCTCTATTGTAGAACCTAAGATTGATCTTTTGAGATCAACTCCAGTTATCCTGTGTGTCTGGCCTTGCATCAATTAAACTCATTTCTTGACTGCCATACCACAGTCTCAGGGAATTGGATTTGTCTGTGCAGCAGGCAGGAAGAATCTGCTAGGTGATTACATCCCCTCCTCAATGATCATGTTTTATCTGCCTGCCTGTGTTTTATTTCACTCTACCCACTTTCTGTGTATCCGATTCCTTCAAAGAATAGCTCTATTCTAACCACTAAGTCTTCTCTTACACCCATCTCTTTGTATTCCCCAGTGTCTTATGCAATGCATATAACATAGGCTCCCTTGCCAGAGGAATTGCCACTTTGGGAAAAACAACTCTAGTTTGGATGTCAGGAGATGTTGGTTGAGGTTCTAACACTGCCCAGTACAAGCTCTGTGGCCTTATTAAGTTTCTCCATCTTCAATTCTTCCGTCTAAAAATTGAACAAGTTGGGCAAGATCATCTCTAATGTTCTCCGACTGTGGATTCTATGATGAATCTCAGTTATAGAAACAAAATAATAAAATCATCAGACAGCACTGGCTTCCTGCACTATATTTTTAATAGAGTGTTTTTTCATCCATTATCTCTTCAAATTTATGCTCAGAGGTCAGAATTATGATAAACAGCTAAAAGCTGCTGTGAGCTGGGGAGAGGAGTAAGTGAATTCACCTCTCCAAGGAGACTTGTTCTGCAGCTTGTGAGTGCTGTTAACCAAATGTTTCCAGTGGCAAAGTAGGGGCATCAAATGATTTATTCCTTATTTTATCTCTTTAAGTGTCCAGAAAGCTGTTAAAGCAAGAAAAAGGTCTAACAGCTCCCTATTGGCCAAGAAAAAGTCTTTGGGATCATCCATTTAGAACAATAGACCAGAATATGTGAATCTTCAAATATATTCCCTCATCTCAACCAAAGAAAGGCAGAATAAACAAGCCATTATGTTCTGTGCTTACAGACTTCCTCCTTGCTATTATCTTATTTCTCCATTTCAAACCTTATATAGGTTAAAAAAAAAAGTAAATAGCAGAACAAAACTGTCTCCCAAAGTTCTTGGAGATGGATAAAATAAATATTTATTAACTGCGTACTATGTTATATTTATAAGTTACGGGGTCAATAGGACGTCATGATTAAGATTATAGCCCCTGGAGCTGGTTAATACAGTACTTCAAGCAGTATCTGGCTCAAAGTAAGCACACAATGAATGTTGCCTTTTAATAGTGTAGTTACTTATTATTGTGGTTACTTCTGGGTACCAGATACACGGTGAGGAAAATAGTAAGTTCCCTTTTTCCATGGGCTGCCAAAATAACCTCTACATATATTGATAAATATTTTTTAAACACTGATTTTGGGGAAATTGTGGGTAGGACGATAAGACATACTCCAGATATTCTGGATCCATTCTCCTCCTGATATCACACCAAATTTTCCAACCTTGTGCCATAATAAATGGGACAAATGTAGCATTTAAGTTAAAATGTAAAAACTATAAAATAAATTTACACTGCAGCTGGGGTCACCTTGGTCTTGTCCTATTCTGTAATCCTCCAGGCTGAACCAGATTTCTTTTCATTATGGGAGTGAAAATGAATTCAGCTGATTTTCTCCCCGATTCCTCTCCATTTTCTCTTTTCAGACTTCTCCATCATGTTCTTGTGCCTGGTGAGTCCCGTTGTCAGGTCTTGTTGTGACCCCAGAGATCAATTAGAGGGTCATTCAGTGTTTTACCATTTACTTGGCAAAGAGGATAATGCGGGCACTGTGAGTCACCACACGGAGTTATGGTTATACACGTGACATTAAAATTAATTGTACACGTGAATACGCTGGCGGTGCTCTAAGGCACTGGATTTGCTCAGAGAAAGGGATGGCTTAGGAGAAGACAGAGAAGGTAAGAACAAATTCTAGGCCAGGAGGCAAGCCAGCTAATGAGTGACATTTCCCCATGCCACCATAGTGGGCACAGCTCCTTCAGGGGCAAGCTGGGGCACACAGCCTTCTTCTTTTATGCTCTTTCCCTCTCTAAAAACACTGGGAGCCATATCACCCTGAGTGGACCAATACAGTCTCTAATTGGAACTTATTTTTCAGTTTCCCATGCTCTACTGGTGGCTCTGTGATAAGAGAGTTTATGGAAACATAAAGAGCCCACGTTAGTGTTTAGCCAGTGTCAAGTCTGGCTAAAAATGAAATCTTGTTGTTGTCATGCTGTGGGATTTGCAAAGAGAGCCGCACTGAGGCTGGAAAACAGGGGAACTCAAGGCGACAATTGTATGTGGGTTTTAAAGGGCAGCTATGATTAGAAATGTGCCTGTAAAAATGGCATTTCTATGTTCCAAATGTATTCCCCTTTGGTGATTTCCATGTCAAATTCACTTAGTTTACAAATAAAAACAAAAGATTCGCAACTGCAGCTCTGGGAGCTCAGTGAAAGACTTGAATAAAGGAGAGACTTGTCCTGTCCTCGGCTGAAGAGCCCTGCTCCAGCAGGCAAGGCAGAGGCCGCCACTGAGCAGCAGAGCGGGCGAGGATGTGTCTCACAGGCGGGCTGCTCGGCAGGTGCAGCCCTGGTGCCCAGGCCCTGGGGTTCTGCAGTGCCACTAAGTGCACAGCATCTCAGCCACACTCGAGAGAGCCCAGCTTTGTCAGTGAGTGCTTTTGAATGGACAACAAATGCATTGCCAAATTGTAAACAGCAGTGTGTGTGTGTGTGTGTGTGTGACAGAGAGAGAAAGAGAGAGAACAACAGATAAACAAGAAAAAAAACAAAAGTAAATTACTCACTGTGCCAGGTATTGTGACAGGAAGTGCTAGTCATCTATATTCTTGTGGAAAACTGGCCATTATCTGGTGTATATTGTCATTTCCAAGGAATCCAGACTCAAAACCACCCCAGGTGCTATGCTTTGTAGATAGGGGAATGTTAGCAGGACATTCAAGATAGGGGAATGTTATCAGGACTATTAAAATATTTCTTCTCTGACAAAAACAATTAATGGGGAAAAGCCTCCCTAGCCAATAAATGGTGCTTGGATAACTGGCTAGCCATATGCAGAAGATTGAAGCTGGACTTCTTCCTTATACCATAAACAAAAATCAACACAAGATGAATTAAAGACTTAATTGTAAAACCGAAAACTGTAAAAAATCCTGGAAGACAACCTAGGCAATACTGTGCTAGACATAGGAACAGACAAAGATTTCATAACAAAGACACCAAAAGCAATCGCAGTAAAAGCAAAAATTGACAAGTGGGATATAATTCAACTTAAGAGCTTCTGCACAGAAAAAGAAAGTATTAACATGGTAAACAGACAACCTACAAAATGGGAGAAAATATTTGCCAACTATGCATCTGACAAAGGTCTCATATCCGGCATCCTTAAGGAACTTATATAAATTTATGAAAGGAAACATACAACCCCATTAAAAAGTGGGCAAAGGACATGAACAGCCACCTTTCAAATGAAGACATACATGCATCCAACAAGCATATGAAGAAAAGCTCAATATCACTGATCATTAGAGAAATGCAAATGGAAACCACAATGAGATATCATCTCACACCTGTAAGAATGCTATTATGAAAAAGTCTGAAAGTAACAGATGCTAGTGAGGTTGTGGAGTAACGGGAACACTTATTCACTGTTACTGGGAGTGTAAATTAGTTCAACAATTGTGGAAAGCAGTATGGTGATTCCTCAAAGAGCTAAAAGCAGAACTACCATTAAACCCAGCAATCTCATTACTGCGCATATATCCAGAGGAATATAAATCATTTTACCATAAAGACACAAGCACACAAATGTTCATTGCAGCACTAGTCACAATAGCAAAGACATGGAATCAATCTAAATGCCCATCAGTGGTAGACTGGATAAGTGTAATACATATACTCCATGGAATACTATGCAGCCATGAAAAGGAATGAAATAATGTCCTTTGCAGGAACATGGATAGAGCTAGAGGCCATTATCCTCAGCAAATTAAGATAGGAACAGAAAACCAAATATCACATGTTCTCACTTATAAGTGGGAGCTAAATGATGAGAACTTATGCACACAAAGAAGAAAACAATAGACACTGAGTTCTACTTGAGAACGGAGGATGGAAGCAGGGAGAGGAGCAGAAAAGATAACTATTGGATACTGGGCTTAATACCTGGGTGATGAAATAATCTGTACAACAAACCCCCATGACATGAGTTTACCTATGTGGCAAACTTTCACATGTACCTCCAAAACTAAAATAAAAGTTAAAACAAAAGTTTCTTTCAACCTGTAAAATATCACACGCTAGGTACTACCCTGTTGCACAGCCTCAGCAGGCTCAATCCTTCTACAGCCTGGACATAAAGCATGCAGGGACCTCAAAGTAAAATTGCAAGAGGTGAGATCATACAGCTAAGGGAAGCAGAGTAAGGTCTGACGTATTAAATTAAATAGAAGAAATGGCCAATACAGTTGGTTGCCCATCAAGTATTTAGTCTCTTATTGTTCCTTGTTTTGAGACACACTACTTTTTTGCGGTGCAGCAACATATCCATTCCAAGGCCTGATTGTGCAGAGACACTTCTGATAAATGTGGTCCCTAATTTTCCAGCTTCCCTTGCTTCAGTGGGAAGACTTGCTGCCCATGGAAGTCTGCTGGGAAGTGGGTGTGAAGAGATGAGCTATGAAAATATTTGCTTTCCTGATTACAGAAAATAGAATGGCCTCCAAGAGCCCTTTCCCCTTTTATAGTCTTCCCATCTTGCACGGGACACAGATATGATGGCTTGAGTGGCAGTAACCTCGCTGTGACCAGGAGAGGAAGGCCACAAAAATGGAAGAGACTTTGGACCTAATTTGGTAGAGCCACTAAAATAATCATAGTAATTGCCTACCTCCCTGCTCTTTTGGAGAAAACCAAAGTGTTGTTCCCTAATGCCTCTGTCATGGGATTTTCTAATTCAGGCAGCTGAACGTATTTCTAACTAATATGGAAGAATGGCATGGGGGCTGTTCCATCTGCTTGGAGGGACACTCAGCCATTCCAAGCACCTAGTCCAGGATACATAACAAAATTGAGACTAACTCAAGCCAATATCTCTCTCTCAGGGGTTGGAGAAAGCAAGGTATGAGGTTTTGGAGCAGCAGCCGTAGTTCTAAGGATGGGTGGATATCAGAGTTGAAGTACCAAGAAAGCCTTTTGAGGATACTCTGACCCTCTAGTTCAGGGTATGTAAAAGCAAATTCTGGCCCCAGTAGAAGTGAACTTCTCCCAAAGGAGAAGACTGAATTTATTCACTGCCTGGGTTTTCTTTTTACTGGAGAACTGCACTAAAACAAAACAAAACAAAAAACATCTGTCTTCCTTCAGGACCTTGCAGCATCAATCAGTTTCATGCAAAGGAGGAGCTCCAGCGTTGTCTTGCCACAAAGAGCCTTGGGGGTGACCCACATTCACTGTCACATCCTTCACATCTTTTTCCATCTCATTGTTGCTTTTTGCCACTTCTGAAATTGTTACACATTTTCTTGTTTGGATCCCTGCATAGCCTGTGTGATGGTTAATATTGAGTGTCAACTTGATTGGATTGAAGGTGCAAAGTATTGTTCCTGGGTGTGTCTGTGAGGGTATTGCCAAAGGAGATTAACATTTGAGTCAATGGACTGGGAGAGGTAGACCCACTCTCAATCTGGATGGGCACCATCTAATCAGCTGCGAGCTCAGCTAGAATAAAGCAGGCAGAAGAAGATAGAAAGAGCAGACTCGCTGAGTCTTCTGACCCTCATCTTTCTCCTGTGCTGCATGCTCCCTGCCCTTGAACATCAGACTCCAAGTTCTTCAGCTTTTGGACTCTTGGACTTACACCAATGATTTCCCAGGGACCCTTAGGCCTTCCGCCACAAACTGAAGGCTGCATTGTTGGCTTCCCTACTCTTGAGATTTTGGGACTCGGACTGGCTTCCTTGCTCCTCAGCCTGCAGATGGCCTATTGTGGGACTTCACCTCGTGATCATGTGGGTCAACACCCCTTAATAAAATCCCCTTCATATATACATCTATCCTATTAGTCCTGTCCCTCTAAAGAATCCTAATACAGCCTAAGAACTTACCTCTCTCCTCAAAGGCTAACGTGATGTTTCCCTGCAGATATGCCAACTTATGTGACTTTGGGTAAGCATTTATCCTCTCCATCAGTACCACTCTTCCTGAGCTTTTGCTGATCACCTGAGTGGCAAATAAGCAGAAGACTGGAATAAGGAAGAAAGTCAGCCAAATGCACCAGTAATTTTGGCAGAATCTTGATAACCATGGGAGAGAATAGAGTATGCTGTTTCTTTTTTTATTTTGTATATATATGCTTTTTTTTTTCCAGACAGGGTCTTACACTGGCCCAGGGTGGCACCATTATTGATTCACCACAGCCTTGACCTCCCAGGCTCAAGCAATCCTCCCACCTCAGCCTCCCTAGTAGCTGGAACTACAGGCATGTGTCAACACACTCGGCTAATTTTGGTAGTTCTTTTTTTTTTTTTTTTTTTTGGTAGAGACGGGGTTTCTCTGTGTTGCCCAGGCTGGGCTCGAACTTCTATGCTCAAGAGCTCCACCTGCCTTGGCCTCTCAAAGTGCTTACAGACATGAGCCTGTGCCCGGTTGAGTGCACTGTTTCTAATGGAGCCCTTTGATTTGGTATGTCTTGTTTGAAACACACTTTCTTTCAGAAAAACTTAACCTCTTAATTTGTTGATCTGTAAAATGGAGATAATATTGTAGACCTCATAGAGTTGCTGTTTCAGCTAAGATGATTTATCAAACTATTTATAAGATTGCCAGCACATGGTAAGTGTCCAAGAAACTTAATCTCTCTGAGTGATCAGGCACTCACTCATTGAATCACAAGTACTCATTAAGTACTGGTTATATGCTGAATACCTGGCATATAATGTTGACCACTAAGCCATGGTCCCTACCTTCAGGGAACTCATAAGAGTGTTGAATAAAAATTATAGAAGGAAATTGTTACAAACTAAGTGCACACACAAGGGCCCAACAGACCAAAGTGAAAGTCAAAATGGAGTCACTTATGCTGAGGCTCCACATCACCAAACCAAAACTGAGTTATCCAGCTTGAGAAATCTGGAGGGAGAGATAGGCAAATTTCCCAAACAGGCCAGTTTCAATTGGCATGGTAATGAAGTTCCCTCTGCCTTTAACTCTTAAACAAAAAGTAACCTGAAGTAACTTGATGTTAGCCAATCACTTTTCTATTGTTTTGTTTCCGTTTTCCTACCTTACAAGAAATATAAATTTGAAAGGACCAATCACTTCCTGTTCTTTGTTTCTGCTTTCTTCAGCCCTGCTCTGCCTATAAAACCGATGTCCTCTGCTCAGCTCACTGGAACTTATTCCATTTTATGAAATGAAGTGTTGCCCAATTCTAGGACCTCAAATAAAGCAACCTTAGATCTTTAAATGTAATTCTTGTAACTTTGTCTTTTGGCAAAAGAAATCAGTAGATAAACCATACTCTTTGGTCCTATGCGTGCTGTGATATGAAGTAAAAAACATGGTTCTAAGTAACATGGAATCTACTTGCAAAGGAGACTGTGACATTTACACGATGAATGGATATATTTGAAGAGCACAAACTCTTTGGCTTTTGGTTAAATATTCTGAGACTCTTTTCCTCCACATTTGAAATGTATTCACACTTCCCCAGGAGGAAAAGCTAAAGCTCAACCCTGTCAGGACATTGTAATGTCTGGGTCAGTCAGGAGAAAAACTACACAGTACTTTAACAGTTATGGTAATATAAATATTCTAATAGGGAATTGGAGTAATCAGGAATTAGGTCACTGGAAGTCAAGAGAACTCTAAAGAACATAGAAATAGTAAACATGAGGAACAGTCACAGCTGCGGAGCCGAGACATCACGCCCAAGGAAGAGCCCTCTGCAGTGGCCATTCCCCACCCAAAGCTGAGATCCAACCTGGCTGGAGAGGCCATTTTGTGGCTTATGATGGCAGAGAAGTCACTGTATATAGAGATAATATACGTAGAGAAGCCATCCTGGCAGACCTTGCTGGAAATAGGCCCTTTGGAATTTGCTGGAAAACTGCCCTCCAGGAAAGCTGTTCACCAGGAGGCATCTTTCTTACTGGAGGCACTCTACGACAAAGTGCTCAAAGAAGAGCTGCCAGGCAAGGTGCCGGCCATTGAGAGCTGCTGACCGCCATGCAATGCAGAGCCTGATGCAGGAGAACCATGCACACTACAGGAGCAGGCCTAGGGAACATGCCAGAAGCAGGAGGCAAAATTCTTCTCTGCCAGAATCTCTCTCCAGTGCCTTGTAGTGAATTAGTGCTAGCTGGTGGAAGAAAAAGAGTTAAGATTGCAGATTTATTTCAACAAGGCAGTAAAAAGGGTGATATTGGAACTGAGAGGCAATGGATGAATAGCACAGGCATCCAACTCGAACCAGGCAATATACAGTATTCTCTCCATTAGGACAGAAGAGTCAACTCTTGATCCAGAGAGTTGGGAACTAAGATGTTCCTTTTCTCCTTAACTGCCTCCCCTGTAAACCTACACACACAAACACACACATACGCAAAACATTCAGTACACAGTGGTGTAGCCAGAATAGGATAACTGTAGTAAATACTCCCATTTTAAAAAGGGAACGTGAGGGAGACAGCAACAGTCACCAGCCATAGCAATTGTGCTTGGAGGACTGTGAAGTTTTCATCCCCTAAGGTGGAGGAGGACTCAAGAGGAAGTCATGATTCTACTCCTGGAAGGGCTCATTTGACATTTATTCTAGATTCCCTGACTCTACTGTCGGGAAGTTTCTTCCGAGGGTTTTAGAATTGTTTCAGTAAAAGATATTTTTACATTCTGAACTTGTGGCTTCTTAGGTTATTCATTGTCTCAAAAAGTTAATCAGATTCTGACTCATGGACTCTCACTCAGTTCCAGGTACCAGCAAGCACACCTAGACATATGAAGAGACATAGATTTTAGAGCCACTTTATTACTTTTCATTTTTTCCCACACACCTCTCTCTCTCAATTAAAATACCTTAAAACTCAATCTGATCTTTGCCTAGAATCACTTTATCTTACTGAGCATTTGTGATTCAAAGCCTTTTCTAATCCCTTCTCTTACAGTTTGGGCTTTAGAAACAGTCGGCTTTTCTAACCCTGCAAGGACCCAATTTTCTGGATTCTGTTTCATTCCAGTGCATTTCTACTTATAAGGAGGCTAATGAATTACTGAGTTCTTGTCTTTCTTGTAATACCTTGTCAATCCACCAGTAGTTGCTAATATCTCAGTAACAACTGCCTTTTAAATTTTGTATTATTTCCTTCCAGCATTGCAGGCACATTGTACCTGTTCTCACTTTTCACTGTAAAAAAATGGATCACTATCTTCTTAGCCTCACTGTTAACTGCTCAACTCCTTATTCAATGCCACATGAATTAGGTTTTTGTAACGTCATTACCCTACTTTTGGAACCAAGATTCCTATAAGTCAGGATAGTTAACAGATGTGGTTACAGTGTAAAAGCTCTAAAATCTCAGGTACTTAAAATAATTTAAGGATTATTTCTCAGTTAACCTAAGTCTCATACAAATTAAAGAGTCCTGTTCTATCTTGAAACTACCTATCTGGAACACATCACTTTTAAGATTAGCATGATAAGGAAGAAGAAAAATGGCAATTCTACTGGGAAACTTTGTGTGGACTTTATATCCTGACATAGAAAAGATGGAAAGAGATTACAACATATCCAGATGTGGAAAAAAAATAAATTCACAAAACAGTATTCAAAATTTCTATTAATTTTGGAATCTGTGATATCTCTCTCCTGCAGAGAGACAAGAGCTCCCCAGTAGGTCTTCTGGTTCTGTGACAAAATACACAGGGTTTTACAGACGACCTTGAGGATGTGGTGTCTGATTTACATAGGGCATGAGAGATTGGTTGGACCAGGTGTGCCATTCACATAGTGTGTGAAGATGCTGGCCACCCCACCCTAATCTTTTATTATGCAGATGGGGTCTCTACCCTGAGGGAACCTCCATGTTGAATATACCTGGCTTCCAGGTATCCCTTTTCTATTGGCACAGCTGCTGGCATTTCCCTATGCAAGTTTTAGCTTGCTTATCTATGCTTGCAGCTTGATTTTTCAGGCTGCTTTTTATTAAAGGGAAACCTTACCAAGGACTCTCTTACCCTCGCTGTCTGCCTAAATCGTTTCCTTCTAGCTCCTGTATCACCAGCCCATTGGCCAGGGGCAGCCAAATGGCCCAAACCTAACTTCAAGGAAGACTGGAGAATGTAGCCAGCACATGGAGTACTTGAGGACCACGAACTTTCTCTGCCACAGTATAACATATACTGTGTCAAAAAAGTATGCCTAAGATAAAATGAAATCTAAGATAAGACCTGAAGGAAGAGTAAGAGTCAGGTGAAGAATGAAGGGTGGGGCACGGTGGCTCATCCTGTAATACCAGCACTTTGGGAGGCTGAGGCGGGCGGATCCCCTGAGGTCAGGAGTTCGAGACCAGCCTGACCAACATGGAGAAACTCTGTCTCTATTAAAAATACAAAATTAGCCGGGCATGGTGGCACATGCCTGTAGTCCCAGCTACTTCAGCTACTTGGGAGGCTGAGGCAGGAAAATCGCTTGAACCCGGGAGGCGGAGATTATGGGGAGCTGAGATTGTGCCACTGCACTCCAGCCTGGGCAAAAAGTGAAACTCCGTCTAAATAATAATAATAATAATAATAATAATGAGGGCAGGCATGTTTCAGGATGGCCGACCAGCATGTGCAGGGAAAGCATAGCACCATTCGGGGAACATACTGAGCTGAGTTAGGGGGCCAGTTCAAAGTCAGTCCTGATGATAGAGAGACAGAACATTCGACTGGACATCGCTTTGCTCAGAACTTTAGCGATGTTGAAGTCATAAGGGACGCACAGTAGAACTGAAAGAGGAAGGGACAAAAATAACTGTTTAAAATAGTCCAAGAATATGTAGTACCTACATAAGTAACCTGCATATTTTTAATGCCTTCATTCGTGAAATCTGCAAATTTTTAATACCTTCAATTCATTTTCAGAAATGAATATGTATTTCACATTAGAAAACAAGTAGAATTAATTATTATCTTTTACTCAGCAATTCCATTTTCAATTTTCTTAAGGGCAATGAGTAAGAATCTTTAAGATAGAGTGACAATACAATTTATTGACCGAACTAGGAGACTTTTGCAGGGAAAAGGGTTTTCTCTAAATACTTACAGTAGGACAACAGCTGTAAACTGGCTCTTTCCTGAGCAAACCAGAATGTATGGTCATTGTGTATATAAGTATTATGAAATTTGTCACATCATTGTTTACAATGTCACAGTAAATAAATTATAGTAATAAATAGGAATTATAATTATCATGTAAAATGATGACATAGTAAGCAGCTGATAAAACAATGTTATGCCTGGGTGTGGTGGTGCACACTGTAGTCTTAGCTACTCGGGAGGCTGAGGCAGGAGGATCGCCTGAACCAGGAGTTCGAGGTTGCAGTGAGTTATGATCTTACCACTACACCCAAGTCTGGGCAACAGAGCAAGACCCCATCACTAAAAAAAAAAAAAAAAAGTTATAAAGAAAATATTTGGTATTATGAAAAGAGTTCATGATATGTAAAGATAGAGAAAAAAAGTTTACAGATTTATTTCCATTCAATGGGGGGTGGTAGAAAAGATAGTGAAAAACCAGCCGGGCACAGTGGCTCACATCTGTAAATCCCAGCAGTTTGGGGAGCCGAGGCAGGTAGACGGCTTGAGCAGAGGGGATTGAGAACAGCCTGGGCAACCTGGTGAAACCCCGTCTCTACAGAAAATACAAAAAAAATTAGCCGGTTGTGGTGGCATGCACCTGTGGTCCCAGCTACTTGGGAGGCTGAGGTGGGAAGATCACTTGAGCCTGGAAGGCAGAGGTTGCAGTGAGCTGAGATTGTGCCACTGCACTTCAGTGTGGACAAGAGAGTGAGACCCCATCTCAAAAAAGAAAAGTAAAAAACTGTTACAACTTATTAAAATTGGTTGACTCATTGAATAGGAGAATGACGTGTGTGCATATGTGTGTGCGTGTATGTATGTTTTCTATTTTGATTCATTGTTATTAGCAGTCTGGGGATACAGCACTTTAAAAAGATACTTTTGGACCTCACCAAAGTTTTTACAAGTAGATTCAGCTGAAGGACAGCTCAGAGTCAAAGAATAATAATTCTTCCCAAATGTATAGCACTTTCACATTAAAATGCCTTTATGTGCGTTATCTGATTTCATCTACTCAACAGAAGACAGGTATTATAATTCTCATTTTACAGTTCCAGAATCAGAATTTCTGAAATATTAACTTAATTGCCCAAAGTCAAACAGATATTTTAAGGTGGGGTGAGAATTATAACTCACATCTCCCAACTCTAAGTTCAAATTTCTTTCAAAGACAGCAACTTGGTTCATCCCGGGTCACTAATTATGATGCAATATTTTATTACAGGCAGTGTTAAGGGGCTACTATTTGGTTGGAAGAAGCCTTTGGAAAAGTTGTTGAAGAGTTATGTGCACAAGTGATGTGCTGAGCAGACTGGATCTTGCCTGATGGCCAGAAAATTAAAACAACACTGAAATTAATAAAAATTCAAACTCCCATTCTGCTATTTGAATACTTCACTGAGCTTAAGGATATAACATTTAGGATTCTTTTTTGTAGTGGAATTTATTCCAGTGCTAGTTTATATAGTATATATAATCTACTTAATTTATCCTTTCCATACATGAACACATGAGTCCATAAACCTTTTATTCATTTATTAATAGACTCACTATGATTATTTCTGTTGAAGTGTCTAATGGGGAATGCTAAGAAATACCATGAGGAGGTTGGGCGCAGGGGCTCAAGCCTGTAATCCCAACACTTTGGGAGGCCGAGGCAGGTGGATCACCTGAGGTTGGGAGTTCGAGACCAGCCTGACCAACATGGAGAAACCCCGTCTCTACTAAAAATACAAAATTAGCCAGGCGTGGTGGCACATGCCTGTAACCTCAGCTACTCGGGAGGCTGAGGCAGAATTGCTTGAACCCGGGAAGGGGAGGTTGCAGTGAGCCAAGATCATGCCATTGCACTCCAGCCTGGGCAACGAGAGTGAAACTCGGTCCAAAAAAAAAAAAAAAAAAAAAAAATAGAAAAGAAAGAAAAAGAAATACTACAGGGAGGTGAGATGGGAGATGGGAATTGATTCATCCCTTTGCATGTCTCCTGCCCATTACTCAGAAATCTGTGTGGCATCTTTTCATATGGGCTTTAAGTTCTTCAACGAACCTTTTAAGGATGTGGCAATACTCCCTGCAAGCACACAAACCTATCCAGGGACTACCGACTTAATCAGCTAGAAACACGAAGATCATCTCTGCTGCTTCTCTGAAAATTAAATGCTAAATTTGAGAAGGGTGGTGGGAATTCTTTGCTTATCTTAATGAATAATGAATAATGAAAGCTGCCCGGCTCCTGTTGACTAAGTATATGCTTGGATTTGATCAGCCATTTAATTTCATATTTTAGTAATTGTTTTGAATGATACCAGAATTGAGGGACAGTTACTCACATGAGCATAATTTCTAGTCCTGAAACCTGGCAAGCTTGTCTTATTGGCCTGACCTAAATTTATATTGTTGGTTTTTAAAATTTAGTATTCCTTCAGGTATTTCATAAATTGCTTTAGGTAGATTTTATGTCAGATATTTCATATTTTATGTTGTTCTATGACTCAATCATTTGCAGATAAATTATGGAACTTTGAAATGTTTGCCTGATCATGCCTTCAGGGCGAAAACAGAAAGGATTGCTGAGCTAATTCCAGCGAATATTTTTTATTAATTTATTTTGAAAATGTCAAACTTTGTTGTAATTTTGTTATCAAATTGTAAGTCATATGATTGCTTTACAACACTGAAGGAAGAAAATGTGCACAAAAGAGTCAAAAGGTATAGGCATTGAGTGAGATCCAGGGTTCAAATCCTAGCTTCACCGTGTAGCAGCTGAATGACTGAGGGCAAGTTAGCCTTATATTTCTTATTTTATTACTCATTTTAAAAATACCAAATTTGTGAAGTTGTTGTGATTAGTATATAAAATAATTCATACAGATTATCTGATGTTGTTTTTTCCTTTAGATTTTACATTAAAAATATAGTATTTTTTCTGCTATACTGCTATCTGCTATACTGCTATCTGCTATACTGATGATAACGGACATTAGGAGAAACATTAATTATCTGCTTTAGCTGAAGTTTTTCTCTACATCATCCAAATAATTTTCCCCCATTAACATGATGTTAAGGTTGTCATCTACCTCAAAAGATGAAAGAGGGCCTTTCAATTCTGCAATTCTGTGGCTATACTGGTTTAACATTTTACGGCATGACAGAAGCAAAAATAGAACCAAGAGCCCCATGAGTTAGCATGTGCAATGACACTGAGGCTCCCTGACTTGTGGGGAGGAGGTGGATTTAGACCAAACACCACCAGATAGACAGCCAGGCAATAAGCTGCAGACTGATAAAGAGATGAATGAAATACACCAATGAGCACCTAGAAAACACCAAAGCAAACACAAAACAATATGTGTAAATGACAGATTTAAAAAAGAACATATTGCATTTTTAAAAATAAAAAATAGTCATTAGAATTAAAATGTAAATGGACATTTAAAATAAAAACATAGACACATCTGGAACAAGAATCGGTAAATTAGAAGATAAATATAAGAATACTAATATCGAAGGAAAAAGAAATGAATCTATTTAAAAAAGGTTAAAACTCACCTAAGTGGACACTAGAGCCACTCATTTGATTTGTCTGTTTTTTGACTGCCATAAGATTACCCTTCCTGGTCACTTTATACACTTATAGGGTTATGCGTGGTCCATCATATTTCTAGCCAATGAGTGACTGAATGCGTGTGATGAGTATCTCTTCCAAAGTAAATATTTAATTGCCAGAACATTCTTTTCTGTTTGAATGCCAACAAGATCTCTTAGCTAGTATCCCTGAAAAACTGCAATGAGCAGAGTGCCATTGATATATCTAAAATAAACATGTAGCATGAGGAAGAGAAAAATAAAATAACTATTTGATATCTTGGACGAGTGAGATTTCAAGAATGTTTAATACACTAGCATAACCTAGCCCAGGAATTGGTAAGCTAAGGCCTGTAGGCCCTGGATACCACTTTTTGTAAATAAAGTATCCTGGAATACAGCCACAGACATTCATTTATGTAACATCTATAACTGCTCTCGTGCTACAACAGTGGAACTGAATAGTAGTGACAGGAACTGTGTGGTCCATACAGCCTACATAAAATGTCTCCCGTAATGAAGAAATGGAGACAATAAAAACTGCAGAAAAAGTCACGTAAAAGTTCCAACAGGAGATAATTTAGAAGAAAAAAGGAAATACTGTAGAGAATAATGGCAGATAATTTTCTTAAATGAAAAAAATAAAAAATTAATGACCCATTAAGATTTTTGTTTCTCTTTTTGATAGAACAGATTGCAGCAGACCAATGTTCCTATTAGGAAAAACTTACAAAATCAAGATGAAATTTGAAATCTGTTTGAAGACATCAGAAACAGTCAGGAGTTTTCCTAGAATCAAGTAACTAAGATCCCAGAAAGAATAAACTGTAGCGAGGTATGCCCATGTCCTGTAACTGCTCCACCCTTCAGGGAATTTTCAAACTTTTGGAGCCAATTCAGGAAGAAGGCCACTGTTAAGACATAAATAAACTAGACGAAAAAAATCAAAACTCCTAGAATAGAGAGGATAGCATAGATATTTCAGGCTGTCAAATAATCAAAAGAAAGTTGACTTAAACATATTAATAATAAAGTAGACTCTGAGACAAAAAATACTGCTAAAGAAAAAGAAAGGGGTTACATAATAACAAAAGGGTCAATCCACAAAAATCATATAAAACTGCTAATGTTTTATGTGTATAATAATGCTTTGATCCTTCTCCATTCTAGAACCTGGAAGAAAAGAGTAAAAAAGGTTTTGAAATATGTAAAGTAAAAATTAAAAAATTAAAATGAGAAATAGACAAACTCGCAAATACAGTAATTTATGAGCCTTTGTATATGAACACATATAGAACCTCACTATACCCAATGATAGCAAAATAGCATATTTTTTCATTGGACATAGGACACTTATCATTAATAATTATATACTGGGCCTTTAAGTGAGCTCAACAAATTTCTAAGGAATGATTGTATGTAGAGTACATTCTCTAATTACAGTGGAATCAAGCTATAAATCAATAACAAAAAGTAAATTATCAGCCGTTTGGAAACTAAGATATACTTGTAAATAAGACAGGGGTCAAATAAATCAACCTGGAAATTAGAAAATATTTTGAACTAAATGACAAAAAATATGCCCTATCAAAATATATCTGTTAAGCCTGTTTAGAGGAGAAATTAACTAAAGGAAAGATAATTTTAAATAAATATAATTTAAAAAATAAATTCTCAAAAAACAGTAACTTTTGTAACCATCTTGAGAAGCTAAGGAAAGAATAATCAGTTAAACCCAAATAAAGTTAAAACAAGAAAATAATAAAAAGTTAGACTAATGGAATAAAAAACAAATGTAAAATAAATAACATAAATAAAATCAAATTTACATTTGGGAAAGACTAATTAGATTCATAGAATTCAACCAAGAGTTAAAAAAATACTCATATCAGGAGTAGTAAAAGAGACATAATCATAGATTTTACATATACAAAAAGAAAATAAGAAAGAAGATTTCATAAGTAGGACAGAAAAGCAGTAACCAAAAAGAAAAAAAATATATATATGTATATATATATGCACACACATATATATGTGTGTGTGTATATTTATTTATAAGTTAAACTCTACTAAAATTAAGATATTTTATTTACTATTAGAAACCACTGGAGGATGGAATGGAAAGTCAGAGTGAAATGTACTTGCAATACAGAAATCCAATAAAGGATTCATGAAGAATATATACGAAGAATATTAAATAAGAAGAAACACAGCTAATCCAATTAAAATTGGACAAAAGATTTGAAAAGGCAACTCACAAAAGAGGATGTCAAAATGGTTAATCAATACATTAAAAGGTTCTCAACATCATTAATCATCAGTGAAATGTAAGTAAAAATAACAATGCAAAAACACTACACTCCCCTTAGATAAATAAAAAAATAAAATAAAAACACTATATCAAACAAGGCTGAGAGTAGAGTGAGATAAATGAAGTGTGTCTATGGTATAGAATTTAAGAAGGCACTTACTCTCAAGTTTGCTCAAATGCAGAGTTCTACGAAAACCTCAAACTGGGTGCCTTCTTAAATTTTGTGTCCGAGCACCTAATTTTTAGAGAGACACCCTCTTAGGTTCATGCAAGTTATGCTAGGTTCAAAAGTCAATGAGGGTGTGCAGCTTTTAAATTTTTCTACCTTCATTGCCTCACCTGCCTCATTGTACTCCTGGACCTAAAGTTAAGTGTTGGTGAGGATAAGAAGCTAGTGGAACTATTAACTGGCACAACCACCTGATAAATATGTTGGCATATTCTACTAAATGTGTACCCACATACCCTAAGTTTTCAGCTGTTCTACTCTTTGCTATTATACTCAAGACAAATAAATACTTACGTTCATCAAAAGTCAAATATAAGAATGCTCACGACTGCCCAATTCCTAATAGCACTCACAAGAAAACAATTCAAATGTTGATCCAAAAAATATGTAAAGACATTTTAGTAAAATAATTCAAAAATTTGTATATAGTAACAAAGTGCAACTGTACATGACATCATGGTTAATCTCATAAATATAATGTTGAGTGAAAGGAGATGCAAAAGATCATATTAAGTGATTTATATTAATTTTAACAAAGGCACTTGTCTGTGGGATTAGAAGTCAGGAGAGTGGTTATTTGAGAAAAAGAGTTGCTAAGATGAGACACAAAGGGAAACTTTTGGAATGCCAATAATATCATATTTATTGATCTGAAAATTGTAAAAATTTATTGAGCTCCACACTCATGATTTGGGCAATTTTTATTTATTGCTTTTTATAAGTCTATCCAATTTTGCTTCTTATATATTTTGAAGCTCTATTGTTAAGTGTGCACATGTTTAGGCCTGCTATGTCTTCTTCATAACCATTTTATCATTATGAAATGACTGTATATATGGTAACATTGTTTCCATGAAATCAACTTTGTCTGCTATTAATATAGTCACTCCTGGCTGGGCATGGTGGCTCACGCTTGTAATCCCAGCACTTTGGGAGGCTGAGGTGGGTGGATCACAAGATCAGGAGTTCAAGACCAGCCTGGTTAACATGGTGAAACCCCGTCTCTACTAAAAATACAAAAATTAGTTGTGTGTGGTGGCAGGTGCCTGTAATCCCAGCTACTCCAGAGGCTGAGGCAGGAGAATCACTTGAAAGCAGCAGACAGAGGTTGCAGTGAGCCGAGATCACGCTGCTGCACTCCAGCCTGGACAAGAGCGAAACTCTGTCTCAAAAAAAAAAAAACTTTTGTCACTCTTATTTTCTTTTAGTCAGTGTTAGTAGCATATAAATTATTTCATTGTTTGATTACTTTACTTTTCATCTATTTGCTTATTTATATCTAAAACATGCTTCTTATTGGCAATATCTAGTAAGGTCATGATATCTTATCCAATCTAACAATCTCTACTTTTTAATTAAGTGCTTAGATAATTGACACTTAATGTGATTATTGATATAACTGTAATTAAAACTGGTATCTTGCTACTTGTAAAAAATTTGTATCCTTTGCCCATTTTTTAAATGAGGTTGTTTCTTTCTTGTTGATTTAAGTACCTTATAGATTCTGGATGTTTGAACTTTGTCAGATGCGTAGTTTTTGCAAATATTTCCTCCCATCCTGTAGGTTGTCTATTTACCCTGTTGATAGTTTTATCCGCTGAGAAGTTATTTAATTTAATTAGGTCCAACTTGTTAATTTTTTGTATTGTTGCAATTGCTTTTGGGGACTCAGCCAAAAATTCTTTGCCAAGACTCATGTTAAAAAGAATATTTCCTAGATTTTTAAAGAATTTTTAGATTTTGAGGTCTCACATTTAAATCTTTAATCTATCTTCAGTTAATTTTTGTATATAGTGAAAGGTAAGGGTCCAGTTTCATTCTGCATATAGTCAATTATGCAAGCATAACTCATTGAGTAAGGAGTTCTCTCCCCATTGTGTGTTTTTGCTGGCCTTTTTGAAGATCAGATTGTTATAGGTGTGCAGCTTTATTTCTGATTGTTCTTTTCTGTTCCATTGGTCTATGTGCCTGTTTTTGTGCTATACCATGCTGTTTTGGTTACTATAGTTTTATCGTTTGAAGTGGGGTAGTATGATGCCTCCAGCTTTGTTCTTTTTGTTTACAATTGCTTTGGCTATTTTGGCTCTTTTTTGGTTGCATGTAATTTTTAGATATTTTTCCAATTCTGTGAAAAATGACATTGGTAGTTTGATAGGAATAGTGTTAAATCTATAAATTGCTTTGGGCAGTATAGCCATTTTAACTATATTGATTCTTCCTATCCACAAGCAAGGTATATTTTTCCCTTTTATTTGTGTAGTCTCTGATTTCTTTTAGCAGTGTTTTGTAGTTCTTGTAGAGATCTTTCACCTTCTTGGTAAGCTGTATTTGGATTTTTTTTTTTTTTTTTGACAGCATCTCACATCAGGCTGGAGCGCAGTGGTGTGATATTGACTCACGGCAACCTCTGCCTCCTGGACTGAAGCAATCCTCCCACCTCAGCCTCCCAAGTAGCTGGGACTACAGGTACATGCCACTATGCCCAGCTCAATTTTGTATCTTTTGTAGAGACAGGGTTTCACCATGTTGGCCAGGCTGGTCCTAAACTCCTGAGCTCAAGCAATCCACCCACCTCGGCCTCCCAAAGAACTGGGATTACAGGTGTGAGCCACTGTGGCTGGACAAGGGTTGTGTTCTTGATTTGACTTTCAGCCTAGACATTATTGGTGTTTAGAAATGCTACTGATTTTTGTACACTGATTTTGTATCTGGAAACTTTACCGAAGTCGTTTATTAGTTCTAGGAGCCTTTTGGAAGAGTCTTTAGGGTTTTCTGGGTATAGAATTATATAATCAGCAAAAAGAAATAGTTTGATTTCTGCTCTTCCTATTTGGATGCCTTTTATTTCTTTTTCTTGCTGGATCACTCTGGCTAAAAAAAGAAGACGGACAAGCAGCCAACAAACATTTGAAAAAATGCTCCTCATCACTAATTATCAGGAAAATGCCAATCAATCAAAAACCACAATGAGTTACCATCTCACACCAGTCTGGCTATTAATAAAATTCAGAATGGCTTCTATTAAAAAGTCAAAATAATAATAATCAGAATAGCTATTATTAAAAAGTCAAAAACAACAGAATCTGGTGAGGCTGCAGAGAAAAGGGAACACTTATAAACTGTTGGTAAGGATGGAAATTAGTTCAACCACTATAGAAAGCAGTTGGGAGATTTCTCAAAGAGCTTAAAATAGAGCTACCATTCGACTTGGCAATCCCATTACTGTGTATATATCCACAGGAAAATAAATTATCCTATTCTACCAAAAGGACACTCACACTTGTGTGTTCATCACTGTGCTATTCACAATAGCAATGACATGGAATCAACCTAGGTGTCCATCAATGATTGACTGAAGGAGGAAAATATGATACATATACACCACGGAACACTGTGCAGCTATAGAAAGATTGAAATCATGTCCTTTGCAGCAGCATAGATGCAACTGGATGCCATAATCCTAAGTGAATTAATACAGGAACAAAAGACCAAATACCACCTGTTCTCACTTTTAAGTGGGAGCTAAACATTGAGCACACCTGGACATAAACATGGGAACATAGACGCTGTGGACTACTAGAAGGGGGGAAAGAAGAGGAGAGCGTGGTTAGAAAAACTACCTATTGGGTCCTATGCTCACTCCCTGAGTGACAAGATCCATTCCACAACCTCATCATCATGCAATACACCCATGTAACAATCATGCCCATGAACCCTCTATATCTAACATAAACATTGAAATTTAAAAAAATGTTCCATCTGTTGTTCTGCTTCTCTCTTTCTGAATTTTAATTGAATTGAATATTAGCTTATGGTTATATCTTTTTTGACTTATTAGTCATGATAACTTGTGTTATTACATTAGTGGTTGCTTTAGAGTTCACGTATCTTTACTTATATATCTTTAACTTTTAAGAGTATAAGTTCAAGTGGTACTACATAACTTCTCATACAGTATAAGAATCCTACAAAAATATACTTCCATTTCTCCCCTCCAGAACTTTGTACTATGGCTGTCGTACATTTCACTATTGCATATTTTAGAAACCCTGCAATGTCATTATCATTGTGGATTTAAGATTTGCGCAAATTTATATGTATATTTACTCCAGTACAAATTTACTAAAAATAAAAATTTTAATATATATCTAAAGTTAAAATCAATGTTATTAAATATTCATTGTAATGAAATTTTTTTAAAACTCCTAAGCACAATTAGCACATACTTAAAATTGAATCATAGAATCACAATGAAAACCCTAAAGGTTAAAATGAGTGGGTTGCTAACAAAATAGTACTTGAAGGAAATCAGTGGCCCTAGCTACCCTTATCAGAAAACAAATCAGTTCTGAAACAAAGGAGCCAAGAATTCACCTCAAGATGGAAGAAATAGAAATGAGTAAATTTAAAAAAAGAACCAGACACAAATGATGAACATGTAATCAGAAATGAACAGAAGAGAGAAAGAAATCAAAAAATGTAAAAATAAAACTACAGCTTGGTTTACAAAGACAAGATAGACAAACTTCTGACAAGTATGATTAAGAGAAAAGAAAGATTAGAGTAGCTATAATGATAAAATCAACAAAAGTTTTTAAAGTCTTGGAAAGGTACTATGAAATATACATGATTGAATGCATATGACATGAATTAATTTCTGAAAATAAATTAACAACCGGATTATGAAGAAGAAAAATTAAAATCAACTAGACTCGATTTTTAGTATACTTAAATAGGATTCCAAGGCTTTCCCTCCATAGAAGAAAGGTTTTAGGAGATACGACTTTATATCAAACATGTAAAAATGAAAAATTCAATAATATATATGTTATTGTGGCCATGGAGAAACTCCTGCTGGTGGGAGTGAGACCTGAAGCCAGGGTTTTACAAAATAGTCTAGCATTTTGGAATGAAATTAAGTATACATGTGCATGCTGTATCAAATCTGGGTAAATAGAGTTATACAGTTTATAAGAAACAAGTTACAAAATTATCCCAAGCAACATTGTTGGTAGTAGCAAGAAATTATAGACTATTAATGGGACCATTAACTAGGAAAATCTATAAGGAAAAAGTTATAAATTCTGTATTAGGGTTCTCTAGAGAAACAGAACCGGTAGGATTTAGATATAGATAGGTAGATAGATGATTGATTAGATAGATAGATAGATTAGATAGATGATAGAGATGATGGATGATATAGATAGATATATAGATAGATGATAGATAGATAGATGATAGATAGATAGATAGATAGATAGATAGATGAAAAGAGAGTGAGAGAGGCAGATAAAATGAAAGAGATAAATTCTAAGACATTGGCTCATACAGTTGTGGGAGATGGCAAGTCCAAATTCCACAGGACAAGGCAGAAGCTGGAGATTCAAGTAAGTGTTGATCTTGCATACTTGAGTGTAAAAACTAGATTCAAGCAAAATTTCTATTGTAGACTTGAGGCAGAATTCCTTCTTTGGGAAACGTCTGTCTTTGCTCTTCAACAGATCAGATGCGGTCCATCCATGTCATGGAGAGTAATCTGTTTTACTTAAAACCAACCGATGTGAATGTTAGTCACACATTAAAAAATAGTTTTGCAGCAACATCAAGGCTAGTATTTGACCAAACAATTGGTCACCATTGTTTAACCAAGTTGACACATAAAATTAACCATCACATATGCCAAAGATTACTATTTAGCAGTGAGAAGTAAAGAGCTACATTTTCATAGAGCAGTGTAGCAGCATTTCAAAATGTTAGTGAAATAATTAAGAAATTGAATGGAATAACAAATAATATTTACATAAGTTAAACATGCAGCATATAACACTGAACACATCTATGCACATATGTGTGTATACAGAATGAATTAAAACGGTATAGATTGTTGAAAATAAAGTGCATGTCTAGAAGGAACAACACAAAGGCAATCGGGCACAAAAAGAAAAAACATGACATAAAACGTTAGAGGTGTTATACATAGTCTGATGATAAGGGCAATCAATCTAGTAATTAGGAACTAAGCAGTATGATTGTCTCCATTCTGTGCATGTGGGATCTGAAATCCAGTCTAAAATCTGAATTCAACACATTGAAAAATAATCTATTTTTATATATTTTATTCAATATTTTAATACCTTGAAATTAAAGGACATTCAGTGAATGTGGTAAATATATCTACTAAAATCCTACAGAAAATTTTACTCTTTAATGCTGAGTTCAGCCATTTCCTCTATCATCACATTGTAGTGAGGGGCCTAGCCACTAATGCAGAAGAAAAAATTTCAATAAAATATGTAACATTTGGGAAAAAGTTAAAATCTTCTCATTTTTCTCAGATAGAGGTATGTCAGCAAAGTAAAATCTAAGGGAATCTATAAAAAATATTTAGATATACTGTGAGAATTTGGGAAAAAATGTTAGATTAATATATAATGGAAAATATCAATATATAAAAATTAATCACATTACTATATAGCAGCAGCAAACAATCAGAAAAACAATTTAATCAATTACATATAAAACAGAAGAAAGAAATCAGGTAATCATCCTGTAATATATTTAACAAAAATTTGAATGATCTTTCAGAGTAAAAATATCAAATTTAATTAAAGAAACTTTTCCAATTTCAAAACAAATGTAGATTTATCCCTTAATAAATGAGAAGAATCAATATAATGAATCGTCAATTCTTGTCGTATTAATCTATAAGTTAAATGTTAATTCAATTAAAATGTTGAAAGATTTTGTTTTCTTGGAATTTAAGAGCTTAACTCTAAAATTCGTATGGAATAATAAAAAACCTAGTACAGTCAATATAATTCTGAACAAAAACATGTTTGAGGCCAGGCACGGTGGCTCACACCTGTAATCCCTGCACTTTTAGAGGCTGAGGCAGAAGGATCACTTGTGGCCAGGAGTTCGAGACCAGCCTGAGCCTCAGGGCAAGACCCTTGTAGCTAAAAAATAAAAATAAAAAATTAGCCGAATGTGTGTCATACAACTGTAGTCCCAGCTACTTGGGAAGCTGAAACAGGAGAATTGTTGGAGCCAAAGAATTGGAGGCTGCAGTAAGCTATGATTGTGCCACTGCACTCCAGCCTGGGTGACAGAGCAAGATCTTGTTTCTTAAAAAAAAAAAAGAAAAGAAAAGAAAATGAAAGCTGGTAGAATGGGACTCTCCTTTGCATTGTATTAATGGAATATTCAGCAGTGTCCCTGGCCACTGCCCCTACAGGTGTGATGATCGAAATGTCTCCAGACATTGCCAAATGCCCTCTGGAGGCTAAAATGTCCTCCACTGAGAACCACAGAGTTAAATTAATTAAAACCATTTGATTTTAGCATAGGTATAGACAAGAAAAATAATTATAAAGAAAAAGAAACATGAATCAGACCTACATTCATAGAAATTTGGCATATATGCAATGGTAGTAAATTTAACAGGAAAAAGTTTAGTATAAGGTTCTGCAAAAATTAGCTGTTTATAGAAAACAATTAGTGACATAGATTTCTGTGCTATACACATAAATAAGTCTATTGATTAAAAAACTAAACGTAAAGACTCAGTTGAAAAGCTAAAGCAATATATAATTTTTTATCAGCACTTTCTATAAATCGATCTTATAAAAATTTCACAAATGTATTCAAAGGGATAGTTCAGAAGATATTCATTTTGGCACAGATTGTAATAGCAAAAGCATGAAAACAATTTTACTATCCATTATTAAGACAAATAAACTTTATGTTTAATTCAGTGGGACACTATGTGTCTGTTAAAATGAATTAGCTAGATTTAAAAATATCAATATGAATAAGCCTCAAAAATATAATACCACAAGAAGGAAGCAAATATTGCAAAGTATACTTACAGTAAGGTACCATATATTTAAAATGTTAAAACACTCAGAAACAATAATATATACTGTTTATAGTTGCCTACAAATGTAGTAAGTACACAGAATCCTGAGAGAAAATATTCCCTTTCTGGAAATGGAGGGACAAAGAAGGATGATGTGAGATTTCAATTACAGATGTACTTAAGTCAGTAATAACAAAAAAAGAGTTCTGAAGCTAATGTAGCAATAGTTTAGTATTTATTAATCTTTGTTCATCAAACATAATAATCCTCTTATTGCTCTCTGTTTTTATATGTGGAAGTGTGTTCATTAAAAAGGTATTATGCTTGTCCAGTTGATTAAAGGTATTTTAATATTTAGTAAAAAAAATTAAACCTACTTATACAAACACAATAAAATGAGTAGTTCAACATCCAGTTCTGTACCTAAGAACCCAAATGCATGCCTTCCATTTCCATGCTTCTTCTAAAAAATGTCCCTGCCTGGAAATGGGTGTTCTCTGGTTTGACCAGAAGTGGTTTCACATTTCTAATATGGACTGACTTGCAATATGCACTTTCCATTTTCTGTTTCTTACTTTGAAGAATGTTTGCTTATGACATCATCATTACAACACACACAAACACCCAAAGTCTTCTTTTTTTCTTTGATTTGTTATTTGTCAGCAGAGAGGAATTAAAATTTAAGCTCCCTATTTCAGATAACTGGTAAATCAACTCTGTTTTTCTTTCCTGTTTATTAATGAGCTTCTCTCACTTTTTCTCTCGTTTCTTACTCTTTCCTTCTTTTTCTCTCCTCAACACATTCATCTCTGTGCTCATTTGCGTTAATACCCTTTCACCAGCCTTATCTTTTTCTTCTAAAGCCAAAATAATGATGCACATTATTCTTATCTGAGTTTCTCTCCACTTCTCTATTTCCAGGTCGGATTTAGCTTAACAAGTGGATCATTGATTGGATGTTTACACAGCCACATTGGATCTTTATTGCTCTGTTCATTTGTCTTGTTCAGGGGAAATGGGATTAGCTCTTCTTTAATTGTGTCATCTCTAAAGATGCCCACCAACTCTTTTAAGGTTTCGGGGAAATGTGCAGTGCATAATATTTCAAAATATTTTTTAAATAATTCAATTGAAGGCCTTTTGTTTCTTTAACTTTTCTTTGTTGACTTGAAAACAAAAGAAAATGTAATAAAAATGCAGGGTACTACTTATCTTGCTTTCCGCACAGTCTGACTCAACTTTTGCTTAGTCGTTAAAAAGATGTAGACACAGGATTGGAGTTGATAGTTGATGGCTCTTAGTTTTTATTCTATTAGGGAGCTACTTCTAGATCTTATACCCATTCAAGCTCTTATCACTCTATTTTATAGCTTTTCTTTCCTTGTACAACTTATGCTCATATCTATAAACTACAGGTAATTCTGTATTATTAAGAAATATAAATTATCTGGTTGAAATGAGCCAAATCCACCACTCTTGTTTTATTTTCATAGGGTAAGGATCAGATTCAAGTACAGCTTGACACAAGAGAAAGTCATTATCAAAAAGTCAAAACATTAGTGTTGTCAAAGATGTAAAGAAAATGGGACCCTTATATATTCAGTAAGGATGTAAATCAGTACAGTATAGAGATTCAACAAAAAATTAAAAATAGAACTACAAAATCATCCAGAAATCCTAATACTGGCTATATATCCCCCCAAAAAAGAAAGAAAATGACCATCCCCAAGAGATATCTGCACCCCCATGTACACTGCAGCATTATTCAAAATAGTCAAGATATGAAAACAATCTAAGCATCTATCAATGGACACTTAGCCATTACTCAGCCATAAAAAAGGAATCTACCATGTCTGAAAACATGGATGAACCTGAATGACATTACGCTAAGTGAAATAAGCTAGACAGAAAAACAAACGCTGCATAATCTCACTTATATGTAGAACCTAAAATAGTCAAACGCATAGGAACATGGAATAGAATGGCTATTGCCAGGTGCTGGAGGTTGGGGCAGATGGGGAGTGGTTGGTTAAGGGGTCCAAACTTTCAGTTATAAGAGGACTAAGTTCTAGAGACTTAATGTAAAGCATGATGACTAGAGTTAATAATACTCTATTGTATACTTGAAATTTGCTAAAAAAGTAGATTTCAAGTGTCCTTACCCCCACACTCCCACAGACAAATGATAACTATGTGACATAATAGACATGTTAATTAGCTTGATGTGGTAATCATTTCACAATACATATGTGTTATCAAATCATCATGTTGTACATTTAAATGTTTACAATTTTTGTCACTAATACTAAATAAAGCTCAAAAAAGGGAGTCATTGCTGCAACCTCTGTTAGGAGTACTTATAAATCTACCCAGGCTTTAGAAAAGAAAAAAAAAAAAAGCCAATGAGGGTCCACTCTGCAGCTCTACTGTAGGATTTCTGAAAAATTGGTCAGTATAATGACAACCCTATCACTGTGGAGACTAAGTGTTATGCCAGACTTCTATCTGGAGGGCACCAGATTCAAGGGTTTGAAGAAGAGACCCAGAGCCAGCAAACGAGACCTGGGGCTTCGCTGAGGCTTACACACAGGGGAGAGGGTCCAGTGGTGGTGGGATGAACAGGAGAACTGCCACCACTTGGAAAGGCATGCAATTTATACAGTATTTTTACTTAGAACCCTTTCCCTGACCACCTCCACTTGGCAACATTCATTCAACCCAAAACTCAGGACCTCGATCCTCTGTATCTCCCATGTTCTGTGGGTCAGGCCGGGGGCTCAGATGTTTCTCATAGACAGGAAGGAATCTCTAGTTTAGCCACTCCTGGATTCCCTAGCTCTAGAGCACACATTCAGGTGCATCTGCCATACAGGGCCATTCTTAGGGTATGCCTAAGATATTGCCTCTCAGGTGCATTTACCATCACCTAAGATAATCTTGATTCAGCATTCCTGAAGAGGGCAGTGAAGGCAGTAGAACAGCCAGGGCTACTAAATAGAAGGGCCTGAAACTGACTTTATAGAGTAATGTCCGAAAAGCCTGGATGTGAGGATAAATAATCATTTCTCCCCACAAAACACTAAACAAATCTCTTGTGATGTATTGGCGAGTTCTTATTTGCAGTCATATGATGTTACTATTTTCTATTACAAATTGCAAATTCAATTCTCAAATTCAATTTTCCTGGAGACAGCCAACCAATAAGTTTAGCAGTGTTTGAAAAGAAAGACAAGTTGCACCCAGGTTTATAAATACACATGTAGACACAAAAGTGTTAAATGTAAGCCTCAGCAAAATTGAAAATGGGCAGTTTCTAGATCCAGATTGGGCCAGAAGTGGGAGAGAGGATTTTTGGTGGAGAGACATAAGAGACTCCTGGATCTGTGTGTTTTCTGGAATAGCATTTCCAAATGATTCTCCAGGAAGGACACATTTTTGATTACCATTCACAAGGCATTAACGTGTCTAAGATTCCAAAAATTCTTAAAGAAACATCTTTTTTTAAATCATATGTCTTTAAAAGAAAAAAAAAAATCTCTTTTTACTTTGTTTACTATCATTCCACATATTCGTTTCACCACAAAACACTTTTTTAAAGAATTCTTATGAATAACACTTCTTGGAAATTTTGCTTCATAAAGCTCTCCTAGGGAGACAATGATGCAGAGTAAATAAATTTCAGGTTATGCAGGACATACCATTGAATATAAGACTTACACCAGAAGATATTTTCTTTCCATGAAAAGCCACAAACATCTATAAAACATATTTCGAGGCAGGTCTATTTAGGACCTTGCTATTCAAAATATGGTTCTTGGAAAAGGAAGGTTAGTATCACTGTGGATCTTGTTAGAAATGTGGAAACTCTGGTCCCACCACAGAGCTATTGAATGAGAATCTTGCATTATCTGCAACACCCCCAGCTGGTTCCTGTGCACAAAAAGTTTGAGAAAGTCTATTGTAGAAGACTCAAACTTCTAAAGTTATGAATATCACACATTTCTGCATGTAAGTTAGAAAACACAAACTAGAAACATATAATTAAGGTTAATTGCACTTATCTTTTAAAACGTGACGATTAAAATGTGAGCATTAACCAATTGCAAAGCATAAACAATGATATTAAAATATCATGTAAGCCTTGAATAGGTGATCAGTTTGAATTCATATATATCAGCATCAGATCTGGATCTAAATAACTGGATAAGAATATATTAGGAAATAAGGAGAATGACAAAAGCCATGGACAACCTGGCATAAAACCACAACTCTCGCTTGATTAACACACAACAATTTGCTAGGGAGTAGAGAAAGACATTTAATGGCATGAATGCTCCACGGCTACATTGACACGTAGTATACAGAATCCTCAATTTACTTACACTCTTATAATAGTGCCAAATGTCAAGTTTAGAAATATTCTAATAGTTTGAAAGTATCTATTTAACATTTATTTATCACTGGTTAATTATATCATTTCAAAAATGCTTTCTTTGGATTAGTGCTGTCCTCAGATCAGTTAGACATAAACTTTCCAATGAAAGGGAACATCATCTAGTATATTGGATGGATTATAAACAATCTACCACGTTGAAAGCATACATATTACAAAGTTATAGCAAGAAGTTTCAGAAAACATACATGACAAATATTGGGTGCCAGAATATGATTAAGGATCTGGAAAAAGCTCCGTCTCGTTATTTATCTGTGTATCCTCACATCACATCACTCGGAGTTAGTGTAGTCTGCAGGTTAGAGGGTGGAGTAAGAGACTCCCTCTCTTCCAAAGTCTCTGTGTTAGTCCCTTTTGAGTTACTGCCTTTCTCATTGAACCACTGTTCAATGATTTTTCTGAACAATGGTCCTCTGAAGGCAGTAGCTTCCTAGTGGACGAGTGTCTGATTTTTCCCAGCACTACCTAGTACAGAGCTGGGCTCAGAGTTCATACTTGTAAAGCCAGAGATAAGAGATCTTGAAGAAAGAATTATGAGCGATTCAAGGGTAATACATTGGCATAATTTAAGAATAGAAAGCCAGCTCCGCAAGCAATCAGACTAATGGAAGATCTGAGCCAGGAAACTCTCTCTCTCTCTCTCTCTCTCTCTCTCTCTCTCTCTCTGTGTGTGTGTGTGTGTGTGTGTGTGTGTGTGAGACTTCAAACAATTTGGAAGACTCGGTGTTATTATACTAATTTTACAGTTGAGTAAAGTTATACCTAGAGAGGTTGAGTTCACAGCTAGTCAGTGCTGGAATTAGGGACCAAACCTGGTTCTTCCTGACTGTAAAACTAGGACTCTTCAATCACTCTTTTCCAGGGTTTCTTAACCTCAGTACTATTGGCAATTAGTGCAGGATAATTCTTTGTTGTGGAGGGTCATGCTGTGTATTGTAGGATGATTCTTTGTTGTGGAGGGTTATGCTATGTATTGTAAAATGTTTAGAAGCATCCCTGATTGCTACCCACTAGATGTCAGAAGCACATTACCCACCACTACCCCCATTGTGATAACAAAAAATGTGTCCAGACATGGCCAAATGTGTCCTGGGAGAAAATCATCCCTGATTGGAAACTACTGATCTATTAATAGTAGGTCCGTAGGATCCTTAAGGTGAGCATGTTACAGTAAATCACCTCCTGAACATGAACCACTGACACAACCTTATTAATGTAGACAGCTTAGTGGGCTTGCCTATAGTCACTTCTACTTCTAAAAGAAATAGAAATCTTTTTTTTTTTAAATACTTTAAGTTCTGGGATACATGTGCAGAATGTGCAGGTTTGTTACATAGGTATACACGTGCCATGGTGTTTTGCTGCACCCATCAACCCATCATCTACATTAGGTATTTCTCCTAATGCTATCCCTCCCCTACCCCCCAACCCCTGACAGGCCCCAGTGTGTAATGTTGCCCTCCCTGTGTCCATGTGTTCTCATTGTTCAACTCCCACTTATGAGTGACAACATGCAATATTTGGTTTTCTGTTCCCATGACAGTTTGTTGAGAATAATGGCTTCCAGCTTCATCCATGTCCCTGCAAAGGACATGAACTCATCTTTTTTTTACAGCTGCATAGTATTCCATGGGGTATATGTGCCACATTTTCTTTATCCAGTCTATCACTGTTGGGCATTTGGGTTGTTTCCAAGTCTTTGCTATTGTGAACAGTGCTGCAATAAACATACATGTGCATGTATTTTTATAGAAGAATGACTTATAATCCTTTGGGTATATACCCAGTAATGGGATTGCTGGGTCAAATGATATTTCTGGTTCTAGATCCTTGAGGAATTGCCACACTCTCTTCCACAATGGTTGAACTAGTTTACAGTCCCACCAACAGTCTAAAAGCATTTCTATTTCTCCACATCCTCTCCAGCATCTGCCGTTTCCTGACTTTTTAATGATTGCCATTCTAACTGGTGTGAGATGGTATCTCATTGTGGTTTTGGTTTGCATTTCTCCAAAGGCCAGTGATGATGAGCTTTTTTTTTTCGTATGTTTTTTGGCCGCATAAATGTCTTCTTTTGAGAAGTTATCTGTTCATATCCTTTGCCCACTTTTTGATGGGTTTGTTTTTTTCTTGCAAATTTGTTTAAGTTCTTTATAGATTCTGGATATTAGCCCTTTGTCAGATGGATAGATTGCAAAAATTTTCTCCCATTCTATAGATTGCCTGTTCACTCTGATAATGGTTTCTTTCCATCAATGATAGACTGGATAAAGAAAACGTGGCACATATACACCATGGAATACTATGCAGCCATAAAAAAGGATGAGTTCATGTCCTTTGCAGGGACATGGATGAAGCTGGAAAAACATCATTCTCAGCAAACTAACATAAGAACAGAAAACCAAACACTGCATGTTGTCACTCATAAGTGGGAGTTGAACAATGAGAACCCATGGACACAGGGAGGGAACATCACACACCGGGGCCTGTCAGGGGTTGAGGGCCTAGGGGAGAGATAGCATTAGGAGAAATACCTAATGTAGATGATGGGTTGATGGGTGCAGCAAACTACCATGGCATGTGTATACCTATGTAACAAACCTGTACGTTCTGCACATGTACCCCAGAACTTAAAGCATAATAATAATAATAAAGGAAATAATAGACAGTTTTTCTTAGGTAAATTGTTTTTGAGGTCACTGGCAATAAGTGAAGGCCTTTAATTTTGCCCATCTGGGCCATGTTTCACAAATATTACTGAAAATGCCTTTTCAAAATAGCAATAAAGGCTAAGGTATCAGGGACTCTGTAGTATTTTTTAATATAAAACAAAACAAAACAAAAATGTGAAAATAGCTGTAACAGAGCTTAAGGTCCAGTCTGAATTTAGGTGTGGGATTGAACTATTTCTTTTTTTTTTTTTTAAACAGAAATCCTCATTCTTTGGCCCATATCTTTTTTTTTTATTATTATACTTTAAGTTTTAGGGTACATGTGCACAATATGCAGGTTAGTTACATATGTATACATGAGCCATTTTGGTGTGCTGCACCCAGTAACTCGTCATTTAACATGAGATATATCTCCTAATGCTATCCCTCCCTGCTCCCACCACCCCACCACAGGCCCTAGTGTGTGATATTCCCCTTCCTGTGTCCAAGTCTTCTCATTGTTCACTTCCCACCTATGAGTGAGAACATGTGGTGTTTGGTTTTTTGTCCTTGTGACAGTTTGCTGAGAATGATGGTTTCCAGCTTCATCCATGTCCCTACAAAGGACATGAACTCATCTTTTTTTATGGCTGCATAGTATTGCATGGTGTATATGTGCCATATTTTCTTAATCCAGTCTATCATTGCTGGACATTTGGCTTGGTTCCAAGTCTTTGCTATTGTGAATAATGCCGCAATAAACATACCTGGGCATGTGTCTTTATAGCAGCATGATTTATAATCCTTTGGGTATATACCCAGTAATGGGATTGCTGGGCCAAATGGTATTTCTAGTTCTAGATCCCGGAGAAATCACCACACTGACTTCCACAATGGTTGAACTAGTTTACAGTCCCACCAACAGTGTAAAAGTGTTCCTATTTCTCCACATCCTCTCCAGCACCTGTTGTTTCCTGACTTTTTGATGATGGCCATTCTAACTGGTGTGAGATGGTATGTCGTTGTGGTTTTGATTTGCATTTCTCTGATGGCCAGTGATGATGAACATTTTTTCATGTGTCTTTTGGCTGCATAAATGTCTTCTTTTGAGAAGTGTCTGTTCATATCCTTCACCCACTTGTTGATGGGGTTGTTTGTTTTTTTCTTGTAAATTTGTTTGAGTTCATTGTAGATTCCGGATATTAGCCCTTTGTCAGATGAGTAGGTTGCAAAAATTTCCTCCCATTCTGTAGGTTGCCTGTTCACTCTGATGGTAGTTTCTTTTGCTGTGCAGAAGCTCTTTAGTTTAATTAGATCCCATTTGTCAATTTTGGCTTTTGTTGCCATTGCCTTTGGTGTTCTAGACATGAAGTCCTTGCCCATGCCTATGTCCTGAATGGTATTGCCTAGGTTTTCTTCTAGGGTTTTTATGGTTTTATGTCTAACATTTAAGTCCTTAATCCATCTTGATTAATTTTTGTATAAGGTTTAAGGAAGGGATCCAGTTTCAGCTTTCTACATATGGCTAGCCAGTTTTCCCAGCACCATTTATTAAATAGGGAATCGTTTCCCCATTTCTTCTTTTTGTCAGGTTTGTCAAAGATCAGATAGTTGTGGATGTGTGGTATTATTTCTGAGACCTCTATTCTGTTCCATTGTTCTATATCTCTGTTTTGGTACCAGTACCATGCTGTTTTGGTTACTGTAGCCTTGTAGTATAGTTTGAAGTTAGGTAGTGTGATGCCTCCAGCTTTGTTCTTTTGGCTTAGCATTGACTTGGCGATGCGGGCTCTTTTTTGGTTCCATATGAACTTTAAAGTAGTTTTTTCCAATTCTGTGAAGAAAGTCATTGGTAGCTTGATGGTGATGGCACTGAATGTATAAATTACCTTGGGCAGTATGGCCATTTTCACGATATTGATTCTTCCTACCCATGAGCATAGAATGTTCTTCCATTTGTTTGTATCCTCTTTGATTTCATTGAGCAGTGGTTTGTAGTTCTTGAAGAGGTCCGGGATTGAATCATTTCAAACAAAATATCAGATTCTCTTTTATATTGCAGAATGGGGCTAGTAATATTGCCCAACTTCAAAGGTGAGGAGAGTCTCTTCCCGAACATGCAGAAAGAGGGTCACCCAAAATCATTTGGAGTAGTGACAATGACATTGGATTTGGAGTCAGAAAGAAGGCCTAGATTACCTCCTCAAATGATTACCATCTCTTTGACCTTCTAGGGGCCAATAGTCTCTGAGTTTCATATTTGAGCCTCAGATTTGTGTAATTGCAATAATAGTCTCTATCTCATAGAGCTAAGGTACTGATTAGATGGAATGTTCAGTGGAAAAAGAAAGACTTCTAAGCACAAATATTGCTTCAAACATTAAGCTTTGATTGCTCCAAAACTTACAAGTAATTGCTTACATTACATTTTGCAATGGATAGAAATGGCCAGGGGGATTATCCCATAGGGAAATAACACAATGCTCTTTCAAAGTTTTCTATCAAATTAAGACTCTTGGAAGCAAAATGATCTTAGGCCCCGTGACTACACCATGTAACTAAATTTAGTCTGATTTTCATCTTACCCTGGCATAAAAATGAGGGAAAGCAGACTCAATCAACTCTCCAGCCACCTCCCTTATCCCACACCATGATAATGGATTCAATATCTCTGTGCCTTAGTCTCTTCAGGCTGCTATAACAAAATGGCTTAGACTAGGTAATTTATACACAAAAGTGTTTATTGCTCACAGTTCTAGAGGCTGGAAAGTCCACGATCAGGATGCCAGGAGATTCGGTGTCTGGTAAGGGCTTGTTACTCACAGATGGAGACCCCTTGTAGTTTTCTCACATCGTGGAAGAGGCAAGCAAGCTCCCACAGGCCTTCTTTATAAAGGCACTAATTCTATTCATGAGGCAGATCCCTTATAACCTTGTCACCACACAAAGGCCCCACCTTTTAATACCATCACTTTAGGGTTAGATTTCAAGAAATAAATTTTGAGGAGAAACATTTAAATCATAGTATTCTGCCCATGGCCTCCCAAAATTTATGTCCTTCTCATATGCAAACTATATTAATTCCATCCCAATAGCATCAAAAGTATTTACTTGTTCTAGCATCAACTCAAAATTTAAAGTTCAAAGTCTCATCTAAGTCAGGTATGGGTGAGACTGAAGGTACAACTCATTCTGAGAGCAAATTCTGCTCCAGCTGTGGGCCAGTGAAATCAAACAAGTTATGTGCTTTCCACAACACATTGCACAATCATTCAGACCTCAGGACTGGCCCAACTTAACTCAGAAAACAGACATGTTTTCCTTCCAACTTGAGTTGTTGCAAGATACTACCTGCTCTCCTTTAGAAACTAGTAATCATGGGATACAAGAAAACGAAGCGCAGGAAGTGGAAAACCTTAAGTCTCTGCCATGTCCCAGACCAGAGTCAGTGAGGATACATGCATATGTATGTGAATATTCACCTTTATGTATGCACATACGCAAAGGCAAGTGTATTCATCAGTCTGCATGTGGGTGTTTCTGCACAAGCATATGCATGTGTGTGACTATTTGCGTGGGAATGTGTATGTGGGCATATGTGCATTTTAGTTTGTGTATTCATGTGTTGGTATATGTGGGTGTGGATATAAGGATAGATGTACATATATATCTGCAGATATTTGTTAGTTGGTTGAATTTGCACAGATTTCTGAATATGTCATCAGGGTGGAAGTGGGAAGAAGGAGAAAATGGAAATAGAATGAAATTCTCTCATTGAACCTACAGTGGGAATTTAAGGAAACAGCATGCTATTAACCAAATCCGGAGCTGGTCTACAGTCACCTCACTGAGGAATGTGGGAAGAACACAGTTGAAATTATATTTAAACATCAGCAAAAATAGAGTTATTTGGACTCTGGATTTCATGTTGAATTTTCTCCAGCTACATGGAGCTTCCTTACAACTATAAGGAAGTTGGGTGGTAGGTCGTAGCTGCTTTACGGGGAAGAGTTGTATCCAGAATAAGCAAAATAAGAGTAAAAGGTAAAGGCATGGGGAACCCAAAAGTCTACCCAATAACTCTAGTAGCTTATTCTGTCTTTCAATTGTGGAGGAAGTGGAGCCCGGGCCAAGGCAGCATTGGAAATATTGTGTTAATCCCTTCCTTCCAGCCCTCAGAACAACCCCTGAATGAGATCCCAACATACTGGGAGGCAGGAAAAAGAAAGAAACCCCAATTTCAATACAGGAATATTAATAATAGTAGCAAACACTTATATGGTACTTACTATGAGCAAGCACCATTTAAAGAGTTTTAGAAGTCATTATTGCTTATTGTTGTCATTTATGAATTGCCAATTGTATATCAGGCACTTTACTATGTGCATTAAAGATATGATTCCATTTACATTTATTTTCATAACAACTGGTTGAAGTCTATATTAATAAGTCAATTTTACTAAGGCAGAAACTCAGGCTCAACGACGTTGAGCTATGTGCTCAAAGTCATAGTGGTGGAGCAATGATTTGAATGCAGGCCTATTACAAATTGTCTTTATTTTCAGAGTTAGTTTTCTAAACTACAATCGTGGTACCTAGGTTTGATTTGATAATGCAAAAGCAATATGTGATAGCCAATTTTTCTCTTTATCCTAGCAAGGGAAAACATTACAAAGCAATTTACAAAATTCAGTATGTTCCTACCACATTCAGTTTCCATACGCATATTGGACGGAAGTTAGCTGAAACTTTCCCCTAGATATCTGAACTGCAGAATAGTGTACAATTGGCCCTCCATATCTATGGGTCCTCCATCTACAGATTCAACCAACTGAGGTTTTAAAATGTTTGGAAAAAACATAATAAAACATAACAATGTACAAATAAGATCAATACATTTAACCACTATTTGTATGTCACTTCCACTGCATTAGGTATTACAAGTAATCTAGAGATAATTTAAAGTATACAGGAGAATGTGTGTAGATGATATGCAAATAGTACACCATTTTATATAGGAGATTTGTGCATTAGTGAATTTTGGCCTCTGCAGTGGTTCTGGAACAAATCCTGCAAGGATATTGAGGGACAACTCGAATTCAGGACAGTTCGAACCAAATTAGAAGACCAAGTACCCAAGATGAGCATGGCTCACTTTACCTATTAGCTCTTCCTGTTTGCATGAACTGGGAAAACTGTACTGTCATACTTGGATGTAGATGAAACCTAGAAATGCTAGGAATCTTCAAACCTGAGAGAAGTATATTTCTTATGCCCTTTTTTGAGTATGTTTCCATTAAGAGCTGTATTTTGTGACATGTGGTGAGACATTAATTGCCATCTCCTACGTGTTTCCTTAGCACCTTGCTCTAAACAGCATTCTACAGTAAGGGATGGCTTGTTCATAAAGGTTACCAGTTGATATTAATGCTAAATATTGCCTCATTTATACTATTCCTACTAACCCAAGTAAGTGGATATGGGGAGAGGGGATGTGCTTTTTAATTAAATAGTCAAGAACAGAAAACACTGAGCTCTATGAGAAAGGTAAAAGAAAAAATAGGAATGGCTACTATTCTAGCATCTAATATGTTACTAAGTCAGTAAAATACATGATTTCTCCTCTTATTTGTGTAACTTAAATAACTGAGGTAATTTGGTATCTGGAAACATTGCAGCTCCCTCTCTTTTCATTCTTTGGCCAGCTGAATTAACTAATTGATATGGTTAGGTTTTGTGTCCCCACCAAAATCTCATCTTGAATTGTAATCCCCATAATCCCCACAATCCCCCTGTGTCAAGGGAGAGACCAAGTGGAGGTAATTGAATCATGGAGGCAGTTTCGCCTATGATGTTCTCATGATAGTGAGTTCTCAGGAGATCTAATGGTTTTATAGGGGGCTCTTCCCGCTTTGCTTGGCACTTCCCCTTCCTGCTGCCTTGTGAAGAAGGGGCCTGCTTCCCCTTCGCCTTCTGCCATGATTCTAAGTTTCCTGAGGCTTCCCTAGTCATGCTGAACTGTGAGTCAATTAAACCTCTTTCCTTTATAAATTATCCTCTCAGGCAGTTCTTTGTAGCAGTACAAAAACGAACTAATACACTGATGAATATAGTTTTCCATTTACCCTGGATAAGACCTCAGAATCCATCTTAACACAGCATGTCAGAAAGCCATGCCAAATAGATGATTACCACTCTGTGAGCCCTAGTTGCCAACTCTGTCATAGATTATTGATCTGAGGAGAGAAGGAGAAAGAAGTTTCACAGATACAATATTTGGCATTCCTGAAATAGGCCTTGCTATTTGCCCAACATATAACTAAGAGGTGAAATTCTAGTAGGTCTGAGGAAATAGTGGCACCTGTTGGTGCCATTCCAGACCAAGACATAGACTTCATTCAGGCTTGGATGATAAATGGTCTATTGCAGATAAAGATATGTATTTCAAACAAAGCATTTTTTATTTACTGAAATTACTAAATTTATAACTTCTGATTTGAAAATAAGGATCTTATGTATCACACTTTTATCATATGGGCATTACTGTCAAGGCTATCTTTATGTTACATAGATGCACTGAGCTTTTGGCCAGATACCATTAAATGTTTGACTTCTGAAACTCACCTGCATTTCTGATTTCCTGATCACCAAATATTTGCATGTTTGTTTGCTCCCCTTTCCTTACAGGGGGAGAATGCACTGATCATGCTAATGTGGCCATTCTGCTTTACAGAAGCTTTCTTTTCTCTTCCATTGTATGCTAATCTATTGCAAGTCTGATAATTTTCATTCCCTTAAAACTTAGTTTTTCACAATCTGACAAGTAATTTTTCTGAGTTTTTTTTCTGACAATGATAGATCCAGAATCTCAATAAACTTCACCCAGAATCAAATTTCTGGAGTAGCCATCTGCTTCTTTTATTATAATCTTGGTATAAGCAGTATAGCTCGGTGGTTAAGAACAAAGAATTTGGATCAGACAAATTGGATTTTTGCAACTTTCTGGTTGTGTGACCTTTGGTGAATCTCAAAACCTCTTTAAGCCTCAGTTTTGGCATTTGTGTAACAGTAGTATTGGTATGTATTTGTGATGCTGTAAGCTTGTTGTGAAGATGGTATGAAATGATGAATACATATGGTCAGTAGTCCTGTTCGTTAGCAGTTGGTATATATTAGTTGTTATTATTCCTTGTTTAAAACTCCACTGACATTAAATAGCCACATGAAGAGCATGGTGACATGTGAACAGTATCATGTTCCTAATGATTTTATGCTCATGAAACCTAAATTTACTTTTGTGACTTAAAATTGCTACACCATCAACAGTTGAAGCTTCTTGATGGTGAGAAATCTATTTTATGTAGAATTACTTATAAGGACATTTTAACTATAGTAGCAATTTCAATTGACTTCCTGTCATTTCCAAGTCACTCAGTGTCAGCCTACCTCCTCTTCAGCGAACTAGTTCCTCCCAACACTTCTCATGTCAGGTTGGCCTAGCATGATCGGAAAAAATCACAAGTTGGCTGTCAATCATCCAAAAGCATCTCTTCAGCACCTAAAAGGGCATAATGCTATGCTAACTACTGTGCGAAGTACGTTACACAGACATAGCCATAGTAATCTTGCAACTTCTATTCTCCAGGCAGAAAGAGAAAGGATCTTTGTGCCTAATAAAAAGTGGTATGCTGTGGTGAAAGGAGCACTCTCTTGTGTTAAGAGACCAGGCTTCCCCAGGTTTGTCCTTCAGCACTGCACTTTACATTTCTGAATATATTTCTTCACTGAAAAGCAGAATTATAAAATCTGCTTACCCCCAGTGTTCTTAATCCTTTAAAAAATGTTTGCAATGTGCCATGAATATATACATATATATATTAAATATAAATATATTTAATATTATAAATATAAATATATTTAATATATTAAATAGAAACATATTTTATATATTAAATAGAAACATATTTTATATATTAAATAGAAACATATTTTATATATTAAATATAAATCTAAATATATATATTTATATATATTATATATAAATATATTTATATATATTATATATAAATATATTTATATATATTATATATATATTTATATATTATATATTTATATATATTATATATTATATATATAATATATATAATATATATTTATATATATTATATATTATATATTTATATATTATATATAAATATAAATATATATATTTATATATTATATATAAATATATAAAAATTATATATATAATTATATAATATAAATTATATATTTTATATATTAAATATATATATAAATATATATATATTTAATTTTCTGCAAAAAAAGATGAGAAGAAAGATCAAAAGGAATAATAGCAGGTAAAAAAAACAGTGATCAGAACAGAGAGGACATGAGCAATACTAGCTAATTATGATTATCAGTTTTTTAATTTCCACTCTGGGCCAGATCAAAAACAGAATCTCAAGCAAGTTAGTTGGGGATATGGTGGAATTTACTGTATGTTGGCTAGAGGTAACAGTGTAGTAAATTGACAGCAGAGAAACCACACTTCTGGGTGATTATTTTGAAGTTCCTGAGTGGAGATATAAAGCAGAATAATGTTGCAGGGGGATTATTGGAGCTTTTTTCTTGGTGTTAGGGACTTTAGGCAAGGGTCTAAGAGGTCTCTAAAAGAAGTGGTTTTGGAGGACTCCTGGTATTCATTTCTCATTAGCTCTGAGGTTCTGGAGACAGGACCAAGTAATCCTCCCCTCAACTTTCTGGAGCTTTTTTGAGAGGAGCAATAAGATAAAAAGTCCCACAGTGGTTTCCCATTGCTCTAAGGATACTGTATTAGTCTGTTCTCAAGCCGCTAATAATGACATACTGGAGACTAGGTAATTAATAAAGGACTGAGGTTTAATTGACTCACTGTTCCACATGGCTGGGGAGGTGTCACAACCATGGCAGAAGGTGAAAGAGGAGCAAAGTCACTTCTTACGTGGTGGCAGGCAAGAGAGCATGTGCAGGGGAATTCCCCTTTATAAAACAATCAGATCTCATGAGACTTATTCACTATCACCAGAAGAGCACGAGAAAGAGAAAGACCAATCCCCATGATTCAATTACCTCCCACAGGGCCCCTCCCACCACACCTGGGAATTACGGGAGCTGCAATTCAAGATGAGAATTGGGTGGGGACACAGTCAAGCCATATCAAATACAAAGTATTTCCCTTATTTTACAACTAAAGACCCTGTCTCCAAAAATTCCCATTGCTTTCCATGCTCCAACCTCATCAGCAAATATTTGCAATGTTTCTAAAGCACAATGTTTCCAGGCTCCCTCCTGACACAATGGACTTTTGCAAATGATGCTCCTTCTGTCTGAGAACCTCTTTCCTTATTTTTGCTTAACCATCCCACACTCAACCTGTCTTTCAGCTTAAACGTCAGTTTTGCAGGAAAGCATCCTCTGGGTCTTCAGACTAAATATGATCGCAGTTATAAATTCTCAAGAACACCTGGTCAGTTCTTTTCCTAGATAGCCAAAATGTTTGAAGTCATGGAATTTCTGCATGATTGTTTGGCCTGGCTATCCCATTAGGCTGCCAGCCCCATGACAGCAGAGGCAGTTTAACTTCATACCTAATAAACTGTCTGCAGCTGCTCAGTAATGATAGCTGAGTATGTGAATGAATAACTGAGTAAATAAGCAAAAAAATCATATACTTTAAAATTATTATGTTGGTTACACATATTCATTGTAGAAAGTTTTAAAATTATAGAAGTATGAATAGGATAAAAAATTTCATATCTATCACATAGGATAAATCATTTATTATATTTTTATTTATGATTTTAGTTATTTATTAATAAATTATATTATTTAAGATATTATAATTTATTCTAGTAATATATATGCTTATATATCTGTAGTATATATGTATGTATATGTGAATATGTATCCATGTGTAATTTTGGATGGTAGGGCATATATTGTTCATAAATTTTTTATTACAACTTAGAAATATATCATAAATTTTTCAAGTCATTAGATGTTCTTTACCAATATAATTTCTAATTGCTAAATAGCATTGCATTTGTTTGTTTCTTTCTCAAGTACCCCAGTTTATTTAACTAAAGCTTATTGTTGGCATTTGGATGATTTTAAATATTTTATTATAAACACGCTAGAATAAACAACAGTTTTGCTAAATTTTGCATGCTTTTCTCTTAGGATATATTTCTAAATGTGGCATTACTGAGTCTAATATTTTGATTCATACTGCCAAATTGTCTTTAAAAGGAAAGTAATTCTAAAGCTCTCTTACACTAGTGAGATGTAATACTCAGCTCAACAATATTATTCCTATACTCCTTTTAAAGTCTTCAAAGTTGATAGACAAAATTTGTAGATTTTTAAAAAATGTGTATCTTTTTTATTACAAATAGAGTGGAATTTATACATAAACACAGATAGATATGCTCATATATTTATTCGTATATACGCATATTCACCATTTCAAAAACAACTTTGTTTATATCGTGTGTGGATCTGTTGCTGTCCTCACTCAAGATGTTTGTCTTCTTAGTTATTTATAAATGTATTCATATATATTTCAAAGATACTTATACTACATTTGCAGCATGTTATATTTTCTGAATTTGTTGATGTCTTTTAATTTTAACTCATTGTTTTGCTGTAAAGTGACACATTTTAATGTAGTGAAAGTTACATCTTTTATTGTTCTCTTCAGGTATTTTATGCTCTGTGTGTGTGTGTTTTACATCTTATATAAAGATTTCATATTTTTGGTGCTATAAGTTATGAGGTAACATTTTCCATTTTTTTCTCCAAATAAATTTTCAGTTGTTCCATCAAATATCACTTATATAAAAATTCATTTTTTTCATGTGCCACTCATAACACATAGCAATTCTTATATATATTTGACTTTGGCATTGGATTTTGTATGCAGTTTTAATGGTCTACTAAGCTAATAGAAAACTACTTTATTAATTTTATAATACGTTGTAATGTATGGTAAGTTCCTTATTGTTCCTTTTTCTTTATTAAAGTTTTTTTTTACTATTGTGATACATTTATTTTTATAGATAAAAAGAACTCATCAAATATCATTGGATAGTCATTGCACATTAAAATTAGAGATTAATTTATGCCATTATTCAAATCTTTTTATATATTGAAAAAAAGCTGTTTATTTTCCTTAACTGCAATATAATATTTGTCAAGTTTATTCCTAAGCATTACATTTCTGTTATTGCAATTATAGATGAGATTTATTTCTTGTCATTACATTTTTCTGAGTTGTTATTATAATGATAGGAAAATTATTGGGTTTTATGAATTTAGTATGTAATTAATTACTTAAGTCTACTAGATTTCATTTTCTTGCAAATGATTATGAATTTGCATCCTACTTTTGTATGATTATTTCTGATGTTATTTTCTCTTCTTATTGCTTACTTAAAAACTTTTAGATCGATATTGACTGCTGAATAAGCAAATATGTCTTAATTTTCAAATTTAAGGGGAGTGCCTCTTTAGCTTGTTTATTAAGTTGATTTTGGAGCCCCAGAAGAATCATTCTACTCCTGAATTACTAAGGATATTTAAAATAAGAAATGTTAAATTTTATCAAAATTATCTTCTAAGCTATCAAGTTTCTAAGACTATCATGTAGTCTTTTATAAATAATTTTTTAGATAAAAGCAGTATTATTTTAAACTAATGCTTACTTTTCTAATTCAGTTAAAACTGTCTATAAGTAATTCCATCAGCCAAATTCACAGACTACTACCGAACCACTATTGTCTGTTAACCTTACAAGTAAGTCAACACACACTTAGGTTGAAATTTTCATATCTGAAATGCCATATACAGACTTGCAACAAGACTAAAAAAAGAATACACTAAGGTTCAGAGAATGAAAGTAGATCTTCTTCCTAGGTTAGGGGAATAGGGTCAATGGAATTGACCAGATAGCACAAAGCGATTGTAAGTTTCAGTTAGGGCACATATATTAGTGATGATCATAAATATTCACAAGTTCTAAAAGTAGGAGGCAGACCAAATTTAGCAACGAAGATTTAGACAAATAGCTTCTGGGAAATGTCTATGAGCTGCAGAGCCTGACTTACAAAGCTGGGGGTTTAAGTACTCGCGCAGCCCTACAGCAAGGTAAAACAAGTAGTGCTCCTTAATAGAAAATGAATGACTCAGAAAAGTTACTGATGTAGGACCAAAATATAAACCAGCTCAGAAACCTAGCCCCACCAAAGGATCCCAGGTGAAGGAGTGAATGTGTGGTTACTGAAGCCCTCAGAATCAGATCACGTTAGCACCTCTGGGGTCAGGCTGTGAGCTGGGCAGGAGGGAAGAACTTAGAGATAAGCCCTAGGTCACTGCAGTTCATGTAAAAGAACAAATAATATTAAGGCCTCTCAGACTGGCAAGATATGGAGCCTCTTACTATGTCTTGTCATTAGCCTATTTTCTCCTTGGAAATAAATCTGAACTTACATAGTCCAGTGGACCCAGTCAGGGGGAACCCATAAGAGGTGGAGAATTGAGGCAGAAAACTGACAGGAATCATTTAATGAGTTCTTGCTTTTCAAATTCATACTCAAACTGAAGGAGATATTCACATGTCTGTATTGAGCATTCTGGAACTGGTGCAGGCACAGGCTTCAGAAAACCTGTATCCTATTCATTGGCATGACACAGTGTGAGGAGGTAAATCCTACTTGTAATGCTTGGTGATGCTTTCATCTAACCTGTCATTAAAACTGAACTATTTCTACACATTTTGGTCACTTGTCCTTAAATTATTAAAATGCTAAAAATGTGTCTATCTGAGCAATTAAAATATAAATCATGAAGAATAAGCCGTTCTTTAAGAAAAATCCATTATGACAATTTGGGAAATGCAGTGCAATATTGAAAATGCAAACAAAAATTCGAGTGCACCTTATTTCAAATAAAATAACTATCCACAATTATAATGCACATTTGTTTCCCCCAGTGTCCTAAAATCACAGTTATCTTACTATATCTAATACATGATACAATTTAAGAGTAGATTATTTGAAAACACACAGGTAAGTGAGCCAATAATTAAAAGCAATGTAGAGGCACTTTCTTTTTTTCTTTCTTTTTTTGGGGGTGGGGAGACGGTGTCTCCCTCTGTTGCCCAGGCTGGAGTGCAGTGGCGCGATCTTGGCTCACTGCAAGCTCCCCCTCCCGGGTTCACGCCATTCTCCTGCCTCAGCCTCCGGAGTAGCTGCAACTACAGGCGCCCGCCACCACGCCCGGCTAATTTTTTGTTTGTTTGTTTTTTGTATTTTTAGTAGAGATAGGGTTTCACCGTGTTAGCCAGGATGGTCTCGATCTCCTGACCTCGTGATCTGCCCGCCTTGGCCTCCCAAAGTTCTGGGATTACAAGCGTGAGCCACCGCGCCCGGCCAGAGGCACTTTCTTGAAGAACTTGAAACCATATTAGAGTGAAGGACCCCTCTTGGCCCCATCTCATACACATCTCACTGTTTCCCTTTCCCATCCCATAACAGCAGAGAGAAATCTACCAAGTGATTTTTACTGGGATCCACTAAGAGACTTTTTAACAGGTGAGAGCAATTTCTCACTTTCTTTTCCCTTCCTCTCCCCTAATGCCCTTATCTCCAAATATAGCCTGAGAAATTGTTGGGATTGAAATCTAGGAAGGAGCTTCTTAAAAAGAAAAAAACTTTGTCATCTTATTTGATTTTAACCTCAATCCTGAATTCTTTGCCCTCCTAGAGCAACTCAACTCAGTAATCAGATCCTAGTTTTAAATCAGAAGTGTAGTTGAAGCCATTGATTTTATCCAATATTCTCTGAATAATTGGTTGGTACAAGAATTTCACCACCTGTTTATAGACGGTGGCCAGAAGTTAGAGCTGCCTGCTGATTGCTTTTTTGTGTGTTATTGTGATTTTAAACTATATTTAATGTTCTATTTGAATGGGAGATTTTGCCACCTGCGGGAGCATTCCAAAAAATAGCATTGGCTGCTGTGTATATGAATGTCAGAGTCAGATTCATACTGCAAAGGGGCTGCAAAATTCATCAGTGGAAAATGGCTCAGCGAATTCTGTGAAAGCATCTTCCCTGGGAAGTCTAATCCTCTGTCAATGATACTTAAAAAGTAACTTCCATTCCTCCTCTAAGAAAATCGTAAACTTCTCTCCTAGGTTGTGGGCTGCAGCAGAGATATTAGAGAGATTTTTTGAGAAAATATGCCTCCTTCATTTGTCTCAAAAATGGACAAAAACATAGATTCCACCAGTCACACACAATACAATATTGACATCATACTAAATAGAGTCTTGCATCATGTTTTTTCATTAAATATTGAGTTCTCATTCATTTCTCTTGCTATTATTTTAAAAACTCAAATTATATATTATTTTAAAACCACTTATATGAACATAATTAATTTCATGATCATTGAAGCTTTATCTACTGTCTACTAAATATAAATAGTGCTTCAGAAACATCCTTTTTTTTTTTTTTTTTTTTTTTTTGAGACAGAGTCTTGCTCTGTCACCCAGCCTGGAGTGCAGTGGTGTGATCTCAGCTCACGACTGTCTCCACCTCCCAGGTTCAAGCAATTCTCCTGTCTCAGACTCCTGAGTAGCTGCGACTGCAGGCGCACGCCGCCACCCCTGGCTAACTTTTGTATTTTCAGTAGAGACAGGATTTCACCATATTGGTCAGACCCGTCTCAAACTCCTGACCTCAGGTGATCCACCCACCTCGGCCTCCCAAAGTGCTGGGATTGCAAAAACATTCTTATAAGTATACTTTTATTCACATCTCTTAGTATCTCCTCAGTGAATGTTCTACAATATTAATTATTTAACCAGAATGTATGAATATTTTAAATTTATTAGTATATTTTAATAATGTGCTTTCAGAAAGAATTTATCAATTTTCATTCTCATTAGTTGCATCGTACAGTCTCAGTCTTACTGCAGTCTGTGCAACAGCATGGTCATTGTTTTTCAAACTTTGCCTGTTTAATGGACAGAAAAGCTAATTTTTGTTTAATTTGAATTTCATTAATTACTTATAAGAAATGTCTTTATATGTTTCTCAGCTCTTTGTCACTATTACATGAGTATTTTGTTCATGATCTTTGTCTATGTATCTCCTTGGTTTCTCTCCTTGACTTGTAAGTGTTCTTTACATAGTTCTAGTGTAAACCTTTGACATAGATTTTGATTGTTTTTCGTCAAAGAAATGCAGAATACTTTTGAAACTTTTAATACAGTTGCACCTTTTTTTGAGTTTGAAATGATGGTCCTTGCTTGATTTAAGTTGTTTTTTCTTTGAATGCCTATGACCAAAATATCTCCCTGTTAAGCCAGCTTCTAGGCCCAGAAAAATGAAAGTTGCCTTGGGACAAAACAGGAAAACAGGATCCATCACCATTCTAAACCATCAGCTTTGTAAAGACATCTGAGATGATTATGGCACAAGAGGCACAGAGAGTAAGTGGATCTTAGTCCAGCAGAATGATTCCTCCTGGGACCAGAAAATTCCTCTCATTCTTAATTTTCTTTATTTGTTTTGCTTCCTATAATTACTTTAAAAATTATAATGTAAAATATTTTCAACAGACCAAATATGAGTAAGGATATCATGAACACTCATGTTATGAATATTCTGCTTAAGAAATGATCATCAAAACGATGAAGGCCCTAGGTACCTCATGCTGATCACATTCTTCTTAATGTCCTCCCAAACTAGAAAAAGTTGCTGCCCTCAGAAAGAGTTTCTTATCCCTAAGAACTTTATATTTAATCATATAGTTATATCATCCTAAATAATAGGCAGAATGGTTTTAAAATTGTCAAATATGCACATTTCAAATTTCATTAAGCAGAGAACATATATTTTCACCCATAATTATGTTTTGAAACTCACTCATGTTGATACCTATTTTACTCTTTTATAGTATTACATTGTATAATGTTGATGGACATTTAGCTTGTGGTATATTCTTATTTTCTTTTATCTTGTTTTATTTTTTGCTATTATAAACATAGCTGATAGGAATATTTATATACAGTTGACTTGTGAACAATATGAATTTGATCTCATTTACTTATACATGGATTCTTTTCAATAAAGATGAAACAGAGTGTGTCTGCCTTTTCTTCTACCTCCTCCACCTCGCCTGCCTCTGTCATCCCTAAGACAGCAAGACCAACCCCTCCTCTTCTTCCTCCTGAGCCTACTCAATGTGAAGAAAATGAAAATGAAGACCTTTATGATGATTCACTTCCACTTAGTAAACAGTCAACATATTTTCTCTTTCTGATGATTTTTTTAATAACATTTTCCTTTCTCTAGCTTACTTCATTGTAAGAATACAGTATATAATACGAAATAAGTGTTAACTGTTTTTGCTATTGGTAAGGCTTCTGGTCAAAGCAGGCTATGAGTAGTTAAGTTTCTGAGGAGTCAAAAGTTATACAAGGATTTTTAACCAAATGGGAAAAGCGGCACCCCTCATCTTCATGCTGTTCAAGGATCAGCTGTATATTCTTGAGAACCTGTGAGTTTGTCTAGATCAGAATACTCCATTTTTTAGTTGACTGGAATTTGCTTTTCAGGGTGGTTCTACAAATTTAAATTTCCATTTTTCATTAGAATTTACTATTATCACACCTTTTTTGTTTTGTTTTTGTTTTGTTTTTGTTGTGATAATTGGTGTCTTATTATGGTTCTAATTAGTATTTCCATGATTACTATTGAGTTGACCTTCTTTTTGTATGTATATTGATCTTCACATTTCCTCTTCTTCAAATTGCTTACTAATATATCTTGCCTAATATTTACTGTGGTGTTTATCTTTTCTTATTGATTTGCAGGATCTTCTATTATAATCAGTATATTAATCTTTGTCACTTATATGCATGGCTACTATCATCTCCTAGACCATGGCTAATCTATTTTTTATTATGAAATATTTCATTCGCACAAAGAATATATATGATGAGTATATAAGGCTTGAAATATAATAAAACAAAAATTCTTGTGCCAAACACCTACCTTACGACCTGGTGATGAAATATCACCAATACCCCTGAAGGTCTTTTGATGTTCTTTTGTCTTTCCTGACTGTGTTAACCCCTCTTTTGAATTTTTAAAAACTCAGCTTTATTCAGATGTAATTATATGCAATAAATGCATACATTTTAAGTATATGGTTTGATATCTTTTGTCAGGTATATATACCCATAATCAAGATAGAGAACACAGACTTGTTACCTCCAAAAGGTTCCCATGCGTTCTTTTGCAAGTAGCCCCTTTCCTAATCTCCAGCCTCAAACAACCAGTATCAGCTGTCAATATAGGTTAGTCTTCAGTGTTCTAGAATTTTATATAAATATAATCATACATTATACAAAAGTACTTGGTGTCTCTGGCTTGTTTTGTGCAATATAGTGCTTTGAGATTTATCCATGTTGTTGTGTACATAGGTAGTTCTTTTTGAGTTCTGAGTAGTATTCCACTGTATGCAACGGTTTGCATACCCACTCTTCTGTTGCTGGACAATTAAGGTGTTTCTTATTAATTTGGATCCTAAAATATTTATATACAAGTATAGGCATATGCTTTATGTGGGCATATCATTTTATTTCTCTTGGATAAGTACCCAGGGGAGAAATTTTTGGGTTGTATGGTAAGTCCTATGTTTAACTTTAAAACATTCCCAAGGTGTTAGTACTCATGTTACATTCCCACCAGAAATGTAGGGATGTTTCAGGTAATCCATATTCATTAGGTAGGCTTAGTTCAAAGTTTTGTTTTAATTTTAGCTACTATTATTTAAATGGACATTTCTTGAGGACTAATGATGTTGAATATCTTTTTATGTATTTATTGATCATTCATAGATCTTCTTGGAAATGTGTCTATTGACATATTTTGTCAATTTTTTCAAAGTAGATTGTTTTCCATTTTTTTCTTTCTTTTTTTTTTTTTTTTCCTGGAGACAGAGTTTCACTCTATTGCCCAGGCTGGAGTGCAGTGGCGTGATCTCGGCTCACTGCAACCTCCGCCCCCCCGGGTTCGAGCAATTCTCCTTCCTCAGCCTCCCAAGTAGCTGGGATTGCAGGCACCTGCCACCTTATCCGGCTAATTTTTGTATTTTTAGTAGAGACAGGGTTTCACCATCTTGGCCAGGCTGGTCTTGAACACCTGACCTTGTGATCCACCGGCCTCAGCCTCCCAAAGTGCTGGGATTACAGGTGTGAGCCACCACGCCCGGCCTGTTTTCTTTTTATGATTGAGTTAAAAGGGTCCTTCGTATAGTTGGGAGACAAGACCTCTCTCATATACATATAGGTGCAATATTTTTCCCAGTTAGTGGCTTGCTTTTTTATTTTAACGGTGTCATTAAAAAAATATCCATTTACAGTTCACAGTGCAATGAGTTTTGACAGACACATACACTTGTTAAACCACCACCACAATATATACAAAATACTTCCATCCCTGCCTCCACTACTGGCTGGTCACAGACAACCGATGATCTGCCTTCTGTCAAAATAGGTTAGTTTGCATTTTCTAGGTTTTTCAGTTTATAAATTGAAACATTCAGTTTTTATTTTTGACTTCTTTTACTCAGCATAATGATTCATTCATGGAGATCCATCTATGTGGTTGCATGTTTTAGTAGTATCCTAATTTTATTGCAAAATAGTAGTACATTGTGTAGATATGCTATATTGTGTTTTTCCATTCTCTTAATGATGGGAATTTGGATTATATCTGGTTTTTGCTTATTGTGAATAAGACCTCTATGGACATTCATGTACAACGCTTTGTGTAGGCATCTATTTTCATTGCTCTTGGATAAGTATGTGGTAATGAAATGTCTGGTTCATATGGTAGGTTATGTTTAACTTAATCAGGAACTTCCTAATGATTTCCTCATAGTTGTATCATTTTACACCCCTACCAGCAATGTATGAGAATTTCAGTTGCTTTATATCTCAGCATTTGGCATCATCAGCCCTTTTAATTTTAGCTTAGTAATGTGTATGCAGTGACATCGTATTATGGTTTTAATTTGCTTTCCCCTGATGACTAACGCTGCTAAGCAGCTTTTCATATGCTTGTTTGCCATCCTTAAAACTTCTCTGGTGATGTGTCAATTCAAGATTTTACCCATGTTATATTGGGTTGTTTGTGTTCTCATTTAGGATTTGTAAAAATTTTTTGTTCCAATTTTTTTTCTATCAGATTTGTGTTGTGTCAATATTTTCTTCCACTCTGTGGCTTACCTTCTCATTGTCCCAGTGGTGGTATTCAAAGGAAAAATGGTTTTAATTTTAACGAAGTCCAATGTATCAACATTTTCTTTTATGGCTTATATTGTTGCTGTTGTATCTAAACTGTAAGTATTTACATATTTATTTCTAAGAGTTTTATAGTTTTAGCTTTTACATTTAGTCCCATGTTCCATTTTGAGTTTGCTTTTGTATGCAATGTGAATTGTCAAAGTTTATTTTTTTATATGGATATCAATCTTTTTTTTTTTTTTTTTTTTTTGAGACAGAGTTTTCCTCTTTCGCCTAGGCTGGAGTGAAGTGGCGGGATCCTGGCTCACTGCAACCTCTGTCCCCCGGTTTCAAGCCATTCTCCTGTCTCAGACTCCCAAGTAGCTGGGATTATAGGTGCCCACCACCATGCCCGGCTAATTTTTGTATTTTTAGTAGAGACGGGGTTTTGCCACGTTGGCCAGGCTGGTCTCGAACTCCTGGCCTCAGGTGATCCACCCGCCTCGGCCTCCCAAAGTGCTAGGATTACAGGCGTGAGCCACGGCGCCCGGCCAGGATATCAATTGTTAGAGTACTATCTGTAAAGAATTAAATTTAAAAAAGTGTATTTCTTCTATTGTCTAGGTAAATTTTATAAAAATCAATTGACATGTGGGTATTTATTTCTGGACTCCTAGCTTGTTACAACTATATACATATATATTTACACACACATATACACACACACTACCGTACTTTCTTAATTACTTTATAATACGTTTTGAAATCAGATAGTCTTTCAACTTATTTCTTTTTCAAACTTGTAGTCATTGTATAGCCTTTTCATATAATATACATCTTATAATCAGCTTATCCATTTCTACAAAAATAATAGCAAAAAGAAGGAGGAGGAAAAAGGGGAGGAAGATGTAGAGGAGTAATATATCTGGTGTGCTTTAGACTGGGCTTGTGTCGAATCTATAGATCAGTTTGAGAGAAACTTACTAATATTGAATGATCAATAGATGAACATTGTACATCTCTTCATTTATTTGTGTTTAATTTATTTTATGAATGCTGGTAATTTGCAGTGTCCAAATCTTGTACCTGCTTTGTTAAATTTATATTTAAGTGTTTTCTGTTTTGTTGATTTCACTCGCGTCCATGTGAAGAGACCACCAAACAGGCTTTGTGTGAGCAAGGCTGTTTACCTCACCTGTGTGCAGGCGGGCTGAGTCTGAAAAGAGAGTCAGCCAAGGGAGATACAGGTGGGGCCGTTTTATAGGATTTAGGAAGGTAAAGGAAAATTACAGTCAAAGCCAGGGGTTGTTCTCTGGCAGGCAGGAGTGGGGGTCACAAGGTGCTCAGTTGGGGAGCTTTTTGAGCCAAGATGATCCAGGAGAAGGAATTTCACAAGGTAATGTCATCAGTTAAGGCAAGGACTGGCCATTTTCACTTCTTTTGTGGTGGAATGTCATCAGTGAAGGCAGGAACAGGCCATTTAAATATCCCTTCTTTTGTGATTCTTCAGTTACTTCAGGCCATCTGGATGTAGAGGTGCAGGTCACAGGGGATATGATGGCTTAGCTTGGGCTCAGAGGCCTGACATTCCTGTCTTCTTATATTAATAAGAAAAATGAAACAAAATAGTGGTAAAGTGTTGGGGCGGCGAAAATTTTGGGGATTAGTATGGAGAGATAATGGGCGATGTTTCTCAGGGCTGCTTGGAGCGGGATTAGGGGCGGCGTGGGAACCTAGAGTGGGAGAGATTAAGCTGAAGGAAGATTTTGTGGTTAAGGGGTGATATTGTGGGATTGTTAGAAGAAACATTTGTTGTATAGAATTATTGGTGATGGCCTGCATACAGTTTTGTATGAATTGAAAAACTAAACAGAATAAGAGAAGGAGAAAAACAGGTATGAAAGGACTAAGAATGGGGAGGACCTAGGACATCTAACTAGAGAGTGCCTAAGGAGGTTCAGCATAGCCCTGCCAGCAAAGATTATTTGTTTACTTTAAGAGTTAAGAGTGGCAGTTTGGGGATAGCACCAGGAGATATCAGCTGTAATGGCTTGGAGAAACAGTGTAAACTGGCAGTGTAAACAAGAGCAGGGCATGTATGAGTAGTTGAGAACCGTGAATAGGAGTATGACTAGACAGAAGATAGTAGGAATGACAAGTTTTCTTTTTTTTTTTTTTTTTTTTTTTTTGGGTCGGGGAGCGCAGTCCAAGTTGGTCTGGTGTCTGGAATGAGACTGGGCCCTAATAAAAAGGAGCGTCTATACAGGAGCTTAAATGGGCTGTACCTTGTAGCATTTTGAGGACAGGCCTGAATTCTGTGAAGGGCAAGTGGTAAAAGTATTGTCCAGTCCTTTTTAAGTTGGTGGCTGAGCTTGGTGAGGTATGTTTTTAAAAGACCATTATTCTGTTCTACTTTTCCTGAAGATTGAGGATGGTAAGGGATATAAAGGTTTCACTGAATACCAAGAGCCTCAAAAACTGGTTGGGTGATTTGACTAATAAAGGCCGGTCTGCTATCAGACTGTATAGAGGTGGGAAGCCCAAACCGAGGAATTATGCCTGACAGAAGGGAAGAAATGACCACGGTGGCCTTCTCAGACCCTGTGAGAAAGGCCTCTACCTATTCAGTGAAAGTGTCTGCTCACACTAAGAGGTATTTTAGTTTCCTGACATGAGGCATGTGAGTAAAGTCAATTTGCCAGTCCTGGGTGGGGGCAAATCCCCGAGCTTGATGTGTAGGAAAGGGAAGGGGCCTGAGCTATCCCTGAGAAGTAGTAGAATAGCAGATGGAACACTGAGAAGTTATTTCCTTGAGGATAGAGTTCCACAATGGAAAGGAAATAAGAGGTTCTAGGAGGCGGGCTAGTGGCTTGTACTATAGCATAGCCTGCCTTAGCTGGTGTGTGGCAATTAGGCCAGGTAGAACTGCCATCAATAAATCAAGTGTGATCAGGGTGAGGAACAGGAAAGAAGGAAATATGGGGAAATGGGGTGAATGTCAGGTAGATCAGAGAGATACAGTCATGGGTCAGGTGTGGTATCAGGAATAATGTGGGAGGCCAGATTGAAGTCCGGGCCAGGAACAATGGTAATTGTGGGAGACTCAACAAAGAGTGAGTACAGCTGAAGGAGCCAGGGAGCAGAAAGTATATGTGTCAGGTGTGAGGAAGAAAATAGATTTTGGAAGTTATGAGAACTGTAGAGAGTGAGTTAAGCATAGTTTGTGATTTTGAGGGCCTCTGAAAGTATTAGGGCGGCAGCGGCTGCCACACGCAGACTTGAGGGCTAGGCAAAACAGTAAGGTCAAGTTGTTTTGATAAAAAGGCTACAGGGTGCAGTCCAGGTTCTTGTGTAAGAATTCTGACTGCACAGCCCTGCACTTTGGCTGTGGGTAATGAAAAGGGTTGGGATAAGTCAGGGAGAACTAGGGTGGGGACAGTTTCTAAAGCTGTCTTCAAGGAACAGAAAGAGGAGTGGAGAAAGGATTTAGTATCTATGGGGTCAGCTAGGTTTCCTTTTGGGAGTTTATATAGTGGTTTTGTTAGGATGGCAAACCAGGTATCTAAAGTCGAAAGTATCCAACCATGCCTAGGAAGCAAAGGAGTTGTTGTTTTGTAGAAGGCGCTGGGGTTTGAGAGATCAGTTGGACACGATTGGCAGGGAGAGCACGTGTGTTTTATGAGAATTATTCCGAGACAGGTAACAGATGAGGAAGAAATTTGGGCTTGACTGAACTAATGGGGGCTATCTGTGAAGCCTTGTGGCAGTACAGCCCAGGTAATTTGCTGAGCCCGATGGGTGTCAGGGTCAGTCCAAGTGAAAGTGAAGAGACGCTGGGATGAAGGGTGCAAAGGAATAGTAAAGAAAGCATGTTTGAGATCCAGAACAGAATAATGGGTTGTGGAGGGAGGTATTGAGGAGGAGAGTATATGGGTTTGACACCACCGGGTGGATAGGCAAAACAATTTGGTTGATAAGGCGCAGATCCTGAACTAACCTGTAAGCCTTGTCTGGTTTTAGGACAGGTAAAATGGGGGAATTGTAAGGGGAGTTTATAGGTTTTAAAAGGCCATGCTGTAGCAGGTGAGTGATAACAGACTTTAATCCTTTTAAAGCATGCTGTGGGATGGGATATTGGCGCTGAGCGGGGTAAGGGTGATTAGGTTTTAATGGGATGGTAAGGGGTGCATGATCGGTCGCTAAGGGGGGAGTAGAGCTGTCTTATACTTGTGGGTTAAGGTGGGGAGATACAAGGGGAGGATGTGAAGGAGACTTTGAACTGGGGGAAAAGGTGGCAATGAGGTGTGGCTGTAGCCTAGGAATAGTCAGGGAAGCAGATAATTTATTTAAAGTGTCTCGGCCTAATAAGGGAACTGGGCAGGTGGGGATAACTAAAATGGAGTGCTTAAAAGAGTATTGTCTAAGTTGGCACCAGAGTTGGGGAGTTTTAAGAGGTTTAGAAGCCTGGCCGTCAATGCCTACGACGGTTATAGAGGTAAAGGAAACAGGCCCTTGAAAAGAAGGTAATGTGGAGTGGGTAGCCTCCGTATTGATTAAGAAGGGGACGGACTTACCTTCTACTGTGAGAGTTACCCGAAGCTTGGCGTCCGTGATGGTTTAGGGGCTTCCGAGGCGATCAGGCAGTGTCAGTCTTCAGCCGCTAAGCTGAGAAGATCTGGGAAGGAGTCAGTCAGAGAGCCTTGGGCCAGCGTTCCAGGGGCTCTGGAAGTGGCTGCCAGGTGAGTTGAACAGTCAGATTTTCAGTGTGGTCCTGCACAGATGGGACGCAGCTTAGGAGGAATCCCGGGCTGCCTGCATTCCTTGGCCCGGTGGCCAGATTTCTGGCACTTGTAGCAAGCTCCTGGGGCAGGAGGTTCTGGAGGAACGCCTGGCCACTGCGGTTCAGGCGTTTGGAAGTTCTTGTGTGCTGGAGATATGGCCGGGGTTTGTCTCACACTGGAAGCAAGGAATTGCAACTTTTTTCTATTATTGTACACGTTGAATGTGAGGTTAATTAAGTCCTGTTGTTGGGTTTGAGTACCAGAATTTAATTTTGGAGCTTTATTTGAAGTTGGGAGTGGATGGTGTAATAAAATGTGTATTGAGAATAAGACAGCATTTTGACCTTTCAGGGTCTAGGGCTGTAAAGTGTTTCAGGGTTGCTGCCAAAGGAGCCATGAACTGGGCTGGGTTTTTCATATTTGATGAAAAAGAGCCTAAATGCTAACTGATTTGGGAGAGGTCACATAAAGAAAAATGAGCATTAACTTTGACTATTCCTTTAGCTCCAGCCACCTTTTTAAGAGGAAATTGCTGGGCAGGTTGGGGAGGGCTAGTCACAGAACGAAACTGTAAGCCCGACCCGGTGTGAGGAGGGGAGGTGATAAAAGGATTATAGGGTGGAGGAGCGGAGGCTGAGGAAGAATTGGGACCTAGCTCGGCCTGGTGAGGAGGGAAGAGGTCAGAGGGGTCTGTAGAAAAGGAAGATTAGAAAGACTCACTGATGCTTGGGGTTGGGACTGAGGGGACAGGTGGAGGGAAAGAAGGAAGATTTGGGATGAGTTGCCTTGGGAACAGAGACTAGGGAGGCACCGATGTGTAGAAGAATGCCTGGGACCTCAGGCACCTCAGACCGTTTGCCCATTTTACGACAAGAATTATTTAGATCTTGTAGGATGGAAAAATTTAAAGTGCCATTTTCTGGCTATTTGGAACCACTGTCGAGTTCATATTGGGGTCAAGAGGCATTGTAGAAGAAAATAAGGCATTTAGGTTTAGGTCAGGTGTGAATTGAAGAGGTTTTAAGTTCTTGAGAACACAGGCTAAGGGAGAAGGAGGAGGGGAAGGCTGGAGGGTGGAAGGCTGCCCATAGTGAAGGAGGCAAGCCCAGAGAAGAGAGAGAGTCACAGAAAGAAGGGGTGGGGGTTGTTTGACCCCAAGGAAAGTGGAGAAGGGGTAGAGACATGGAGGGAAGGGGTCAGGGGTTTCTTGCCCCCCAGAAAAGCGGTACTTGCCGCTAAGGGTGAAGGACCAAGGCAGGCATCCCCACGTGGTCAGATACCTCTGAAACGTGGGTGAATAATCAGGCAGGCGTCCCCGCCTGATTAAACGCCAAGGGAAGACTGTCTTCCCGAGTCCATGACCGGCGCCGGAGTTTTGGGTTCACAGATAAAACGTGTCTCCTTTTCTGGTAGCAGAAACGCGTCTCCTTTTCTGGTAGCAGAAAAGGAAAGGAACTGATATTAAGATAAGGGAGAGATTGAAGTGTGGCGCCAAGATTGAAAGGAGAAAGAGGTTGAGGGATAGTGAGAGAGGCTGGAGAAGAGTGAAAAGAGCCTGCTTACCTGATTTAAAATTGGTGAGATGTTCCTTGGGCTGGTCGGTCTGAGGACCCGAGGTCGTAGTGGATCTTTCTCACGGAGCAAAGAGCAGGAGGACAGGGGATTGATCTCCCAAGGGAGGTCCCCGATCCGAGTCACGGCACCAAATTTCACTCACGTCCGTGTGAAGAGACCACCAAACAGGCTTTGTATGAGCAACAAGGCTGTTTATTTCACCTGGGTGCAGGCGGGCTGAGTTCCAGAAGAGAGTCAGCCAAGGGAGATACGGGTGGGACCGTTTTATAAGATTTGGGTAAAGGAAAATTACAGTCAAAGAGGGGAGTTGTTCTCAGGCGGACAGGAGTGGGGGTCACAAGGTGCTCAGTTGGGGAGCTTTTTGAGCCAGGATGAGCCAGGAGAAGGAATTTCACAAGGTAATGTCATCAGTTAAGGCAAGGACTGGCCATTTTCACTTCTTTTGTGGTGGAATGTCATCAGTGAAGGCAGGAACAGGCCATTTAAATATCCCTTCTTTTGTGATTCTTCAGTTACTTCAGGCCATCTGGATGTAGAGGTGCAGGTCACAGGGGATATGATGGCTTAGCTTGGGCTCAGAGGCCTGACAGTTGACATCATTGTCAATGGTGTTTTTGCATTACATTTACAATTGTTATTGCTAGTATATAAAAAGACAGTTGATTTTTGTATATTGTTTTGCATACATAAGTGTATCTAGTAGTTCTAAAAACTTCTAAAAACCTTTTAGGTAGATGTTTTAGAATTTTCTGTATTCATGATTTATCAACTACAAATAAGACAGTTTATTTCCAAATTGTATGCCTTTTATTTCTTTGCTTGACTTACCGCACAGGCCAAGTCCTCCTTTTACATTATTAAACAAAAGTGGTGAAATTTGGCTGTTTTTAATTAGTTTAATCAGGTTGAGAAATTTTCCCTTCCATTTCTTTTACTATTTTGTTAATAGTTTCTATCATTAATAGGTATTGGAATTTATCAAAAGGTTTCTCTGCATCTAATGATATAATCGTGTTTCCTTTCCTTTATTCATAACTACGGTACCATACATTCCTGACAATGATAGTCACTCTTGATTTTTTATCAGATTCTTAGACCACCATATATTTTACCATACATTATGTATATTTTAATAAGAAATATATTATAAATATTTGTATGTTTCTGACCTTATGTTGCCGGTATCCTACTATATATATCCTATTAAGGTTTGTTTTTCCCACTCAATAATATGTTTTAAAAATCCATCTATAATAATATGTGACACTATGGTTTATTTTCACCAATCTGTACCACTCATTTATCTGAACATTACAGATTAAAATCATCCAATTTCCTGTCAAAGCATATTTGGTTTGCTTACCACTTTTTTGCCATTACAAACTTTTTCAAGATGAACCTTCTTCTGCATGTCTCCCAGTGAGTATGTCAGTTTCCTGATTGTACATTGCTTGGGGCGGGGATTGCTGGATGAAATACCCTGTATGGGACTACATGGGGACTGGACAAAGAGAAAGTAAATGTGGGTGGGCCAACAACAAAAAAACAACATACCCTTCAGCTTTGCAAGACAATGCCAACTTCTTTTCCAAAGTGGTTGCAACAATTTACATTCACACAAATGAATACGATTACTGGTTGTTCTGTTTCCATAGAACTCAGTACTTACTATCTGCCAGGAGATGTTGATCTCAATTGGTGGATCCCTTTGTGGTTTTGTTAGTAAATATACACCGAGGTTTCATTGGTAAATGTCTTGCTTGCTGTTGATTCTTGTTTCTTTTCTTTAAAATACCTATTCATATCATTTTGAGGTACACTGCAATGATATTAAATTTTATAGATTAATTTGAGAAGTATATTTTTATGATTGTGTGGAGACCTATTAAAAAACAATTTAATTTTACCTTTCTTAATGCTATTACATAAGGATTTATCACTTTCTCTTTGTATTTCTGTTGTCAGATTTATCTCAAAGTTATTCAGTTCTTAATATTTTGGCAATGCAAATAGTATGTTCGAATTATACTTTGTAACTGTATATTGCTAGTGTGTAAGAACTCACTTTATTTCAAATTTTGGTCTTATGTTTAGAAACCAAGTTATACATTTTGATGATTAATTTTAGTAATTTGATTATGGATTCCCATGCTTCTTTTACATGAATATTAATATCACCCCAGAATTGACAGGGTTTTCTGTCCCATTTATGACAAGTATTTATTCATTTTATTTTTCTTACTTGAATGGCTAGGACTTTGAATAAAATATTGAGTGAAAATGATGATTGCCAATATACTTATTCATCTCTGATTTTTTTACCCCTGCTTTTTTTTTTTTTTAAGAGTCAGAGTCTTGCTCTATTGCCCAGGCTGGAGTGCAATGGTGTGATCATAGCTAACTGCAGCTTTGATCCTACTGCTTCAAATGATCCTCCTGTTTCAGCCTCTCAAGTAGCTGGGACTACCGGTGTTTGCCACCAAGTCTGGCTAATTTTTTATTTCTTGTAGAGATAGGGTCTCACTATGTTGCCTGGGCTGGTCTCCAGCTTTGGACCTCAAGTTATCATCTTACCTTGGCTTCCCAAAGTGCTGGGATTACAGGCATGAGCCACCACACCCAGCCCTCATTGTGATTTTTAAATCAATGCTTCTAAGCTTTTACTGTAAAGTCTGATGGATTTTTGGTAGATTATCTTTATTAGGTTAGTAGAGTTTCCTTCTAGTCTATGTATGATAAGGATTTTATTATTATTATTAAATAATTGCTAAATTTTTTCAACTGCTTTTTTCCCCTTCTCTTGAAGAGATCATAAGGGTTTCCCCCTTTTAATCTGCTAAGATGGGAAATGATTAAAATGTTTTCTAAAATTAGGCCAACATTAAATTTGTTTATTAATTGCCCACTTAGTGCTGGGTGTTCTGTTAGCATCTGAGAAGTATATAGCAATGATTAAAGGAAGAATGGTGATAAAGTTTTTATTATTTTTTTAAAACTAAGCAAATAAATAATATGACATATGACAATGTTTTGAATAAAAACGGAACAAGATAGAGATTGGTAGGTAGTATTTTAAAGAAGATGTTTAAGAATTTTCTATCTGATCAAAATGACATTTAGGCAGGGATCAGAAGGAAGTGAGAAAATGAGCTATATGGACACATGCAGGAAGCACTTTCCAGGCAATGGAATTGGCAAGCGCAAAGGCCCTGTGGCAGAAAGTAGTTGGTCAGGATGGCGAAGGGGTGGCAAGTAACAGCGTGAGTGGGATTCTATAAAGTCAAAGACACAGCAGCATATCTGACCTGACAGGTTCTAAATATCAGATGCTTCATTCCAGGGTCTCGGAGGCCATGGCCAGAACTTTGGAGTTTTATTCTGAAGCAGATAAAACTCTGGAGAGCGTGACTTATTTTTTAATAGGATCCTCTGGCTTATTTGTGGAAGATAGAAAGCGTATAAGAAAGCAAAATCACAAGCAAACTAATGGTTAGAGGGCTCTTGTGTAACTCCAGATGAGACAGGATAGGGGCTTGGTCAAATAAGAAAGGTTTGGGGCCGGACGCCATAGCTCACATCTATAATCCCAGCACTTTGGGAGGCTGAGGCAGGTGGATCACCTGAGGTCAGTAGTTCAAGACCAGCCTGACCAACAAGGTGAAACCCTGTCTGTACTAAAAATACAAAAATTAGCCACGCGTGTGGCAGGTGCCTGTAGTCCCAGCTACCTGGGAGGCTGAGACAGGAGAATTGCTTGAACCCGGGGGGCAGAGGTTGCAGTGAGCCAAGACTGTGCCACTGCACTCCAGCCTGGGCAATGAAGCAAGACTCCATCTCAGAAAAAAAAAGAGAAAGGTTTGGGTTCTGGACACATGGGGAATATCCATACTGACAGCAAATACTTTTATAGCACTTACTATCTACCAGGCACTCTTCTAAGAATTTCATAAATATGTACTCATTTCACAGCTTCAACAGGTGGATACTATTATGACCACCATTTTATATGGAGAAGCTGAGGTACAGAGAGGTAAAATACCTGCACATGTTTAAAGAGTCTCAGGGAGTTAGCTTGGAGGCTGGGGAACATCAAACAAGGTCTACCTCCGAAGGTGGTTCAAGGCCACCAGGAGCAAGGACAGGGAGGGAGAGTCCTTGGCATATGGAAACTCAGAAGGGGGAGGTTTATAGGCTGTCTGGGGCCTCACTTTAGAATGGCATGAATGCTTTATCTGGCTATGATTCTAGGGTATGTTTCTTAGGATAGAAATCTCCACTCTGGCTGTGGATACAAGAGGATTCTGTTATTGATAATAGTGAAGGAGGGGTAGGATTACATAATTTATTCATTTGTTGCTGTCAGCATTACATTTTATAAGAGTACCTAGGCTCTCTGATCCTGACAGCTGCAATGTAGATTTTTATAATAGACAAAAAAGAGAAAGAAGTAGAGTGTCTAGGATTCTCGCTGTCTTCTCCCATGATCAGTCCTTAATACTGGATCTGAATTTTCTCTGGCTAAATGATACAAAAGTCTTTTTCTTATTATTTTTTGTTCATTTGTTTGTTTGTTGAAATGAAGCTCTGTGCATTCTTAGTGTGATGGCACAGAACACCAACTTATTTTTTTCTTGCATAAAACTATCAATCATATGTCTCTAAAATTCCCTCAGCATCTGAACTGCTTACACATGTTTGCCCATTTCCATCATTTCCCCAAAAGTGAAGTTCTCCAGGCCCCTTATGTACTTTTTGTTCATTTCAGATTTATATTTAGTTTTTTTTTTTTTTTTTTTGGTTTGCAAAATGCTTAGGAAACCAAAGTATGAGAGATCAAGTCATTACAAACCAAAGCAATGCAGGACAAAATCCATAAGGATGATCTAGGCAAAAAGATAATTTCAGAGGAAGCGAGAATGACTCTTGACTGAGGGACCATGGAGGGCTCTGAGGAGGACCTAGGATTTGAGCCTGGATGTGAATATTGTCTGTTTTACATAGGTAGAGAGGGACAGAGATGCCTGCCTGTGAGTACTTGTGTCAATTCTCTCTGACTTTAGCCCGTAGCACTGAGTATGGTTTCCTCACACATTCTGGTCAATAGAAATTCCCTCAGTAATCACCAAGGACACCCAAAATCTCAATCTCAGCTTTACTTCTTCCAAGGACTTGGAATCAAGCATTTCCTGAAACAATTGTATTAGTTGGGGATAGACTAAGGCTGTCAATTTTGTCTTTCTCTGTATCTTCCCTATACCAGGTACATAGTAGATACTGTTGGTCTGTTTTTGTGCTGCTGTAAAGGAATACCTGAGGCTGGGTAGTTTATAAGGAAAAGAGGTTTAATTGGCTCCTAATTCTACACGCTGTACAGGAAGCATGGTGCTGGCATCTGCTTGGCTTCTGGTGAGGCCTCAAGGAGCTTCTACTCATGGCAGAAGGGGAAGTGGGAGAAGGCATGTCACATGGCAAGAGTGAACAAGGGGATGTAGCACGTGCCACACTCTTTTAAACAACCAGATCTCATGTGCTCTCAGATTGAGAACTCACTCATTACTGCCAGGAGGACACTAAGCCATTCATAAGGAATCTGCCCCCATGACAAAAACGCCTCCCACCCGGCCTCGGCTCCAACAATGGGGATTACATTTCAACATGAGGTTTGGAGGGAAACATCGGAACTATGTAAGATACTTAGCAAATGTTTAGTTAATGCAAAAATACATTCCCATTTAACTTGAAATCTTTAGAATTGCACTCTTCATCTCTAGTAAGCCACATACTTTGATCTATTGCACTGAACACAGTACTAGATATATTACTAAATTTATTTCTCAGTGACCAGCTATTTGCTGGAACCAGAATCCCTTCCTAATTGAAGTCTTATTGGCTAGGTATTGGCACTGCACTTAGCTGAAGTGTCACCTCCCTCATCAGGGTGCACTGCCATAAATGGACAGGTGGCCATGGGTTCAGGGCTGCTGTTTCCCTGGGTCTGAGTGTTTCTTGCCAACCAGGATTGCAAGGAAGTCTGGATTTTTTTTTTTTTTTGGTAAGGATTTTCACCTCCATGCCTAATGCTAAGCCTGCTCAATATCAACAATGCCTAAACGGCTAAATATTACACAATGACTATCTGGTGCATACTAAAAGATAAGTTCAGTTCCTAGCTTGGCTTTTCAAAGCCATTGTTATCTAGTCATAGTTTCCTTATGGGTGACTGTTTTAAATGGCAGTAATGACTTGAGCTGTGCAAAGAGACATGAGCATCCCTAAAATATCTCCAGTGTGGTGAGTGTGTGGAAGAGAAATTTGAATTAAGCAGAGGTCCTCAATCTAACTGGAATAAACACTTCCCATTTATGACCAATATTTGTCATTTTTTTATTATCCTAAAATAAAAAGTAAAGTGATATAATATTTGACATAAATAGTTTCAGAGTGTCAACATTGTGCTCTAACTGTAATATAAAAGGAAAGTATAATAAACTGCTACAAATTAAATTTGTGACTGATAGACACAGTTCACTTAATATGTACTGTCCTAAGCAGCTGGATCCTTATTTTTCTCCTTGTAACCCAAGTTTATTCCCAAGGCATTTTGTACATCAACTCTTGTTTTCTTCTTTGCCCTTTATTCAAAACTTCTATTGAATACCAACTATATATTGGACACTGTGATAGGCAATAATATAAGAATTACTATCTCCCACATGGCTGATATGGAAACCAACAAGTTAACCCAGTTTTCCTAGGTTGTATTATGAATAGGCAGCTGAACAAAGTTTCAAAAGCAAATATACCTGTTACTTCTGCTGTCACAAACATAAGAGCAGTTATGGGTGGGGTAGTCACTGGCAGGGAGTCTGAGGGAGGTTTCTGAGGGGTGGGGTTGGTGTTCTTCTCACGTGGGTGGTTATATGAGTATGCTCCCTTTGTTGAAGTTCAGTGAGTTTCACACTTATGATTTGTGCTATGTGAACTTTTCTTTATGTATGTTGTTCTTCAATAAAAGCTCACTCCAAAGGCAGGGAGAGAAGCAAATCTATCTAAATCCAGCAGTTTCCTTTGCCTGAAGCCAGATTTCAATGAATCTCCACTTCAAATGTCAGATCCCCTTCTCAGTATGCTTTTTGTCATTTTATTAGCGCTGGCCTGCTTTGCAAGGATAGCTCTTTAGACCCTTCTTTACTGAGAGCTCTTGGCAGAAACCAGGACTCCTCTTGAAGGGTAGGGGTAAGAGGAATTAGAGATATTGATCCAAACCTGAGTTCTACAGGAGATCCTTTCCCATCCATCCTGCCAAACCCCAAAGTGACGTTTTCATTTGCCATCACAACGCTTCATTCAATGTTACATTCATTCTGTGACACAGGTTCTGAAGAAGAACTCAACTTCAGTCCCATGGAGACCACTGAAAGAGGAAGCTCCCCGCAGCAAAGAAAGTAACCAGGAAGTGAGTTTTGATGGGAAATTTGTCTTTCAAATTCAAAGCAGTAGATTGGAATGCTATGGATAGCCCAGCCTTGGAATTGAGATGGCCCTCAGAAATCAGAGCACTGATTTTCACTTGAACAACTTTGAAAAGCCTAAACAACAAGGGAATATCTCTCTCTCTCTATATATATCCTGGCCTGTGCTCTTTCTACGTCCCAGGATGGGGTCGGATGGGTACAGCCGGGCACGGACTGTCCAGAGTGTTAGACGCCAACTGGGTAGCTATTCAATTATGAATAGTTAGAAAAGAGAGAGAGAGAAAAGAGAAAATAACTAAAAGACTCTCTACCATACCACTCTCCCTCAAGCCCTGGAAAGAGGCAATTCTGAAATGGTTGGTGGTCATGGAAAATAGGTTAATGATTTTACAAATTTCCCAGACAATGAAAAAATGATACATTTATTTCTAGGCAAGTAGATCAGTTTGCTTCTTTATCATAAAAGAGCTTGAAGATTTCAATGAGGATCAGAGGGAAAAAAATGCTTAAAGAAATGTTGCTTTCAAAGTTGTATTTAAAAATCACATATACCCTTCTATATTTTATAAGCCATTAAAAGGCTTTCCAAGGGTAAATTTAAACATTCCAATTAGTCATCTTACAAGCTGACTTTAGAACATAAAGTATATGTAAGATTTAATTTCATTTTATTTCTCAACCTTATAATGGTCGAAAGAAACAGATACTGTGGGGTGAAGTAAAATCTTTGACCCATACAGTAAAATATGAGGCTCTAATGAACTATTTCTTTAAACCTGGTATTTACCAAGCATAGAGCTATGTTGGTGCTGAGCTGGCTTTATGTTTCTTTGGCCAGGCACTATGATGGAGACCGTGTTACATTATTTCCTTCAATCCATACTCTAGTCCTATGTGGCAGATAGTAAATTGCACTTTTAAAATAAGGGTACTGGGCTGGGCACAGTAGCTCACACCTGTAATCCCAGAATTTTGGGAGGTCAAGGTGGGAAGATCGCTTGAGCCCAGGAGTTTGAGACCAGCCTGGACAACTTAGAGAGACTCCATCTCTACAAAAAATTTAAAAATTAGCCGAACATGATGGTGCGTGCTTGTAATCCCAACTATCAGGAGGCTGAGGTGGAAGGATCACCTGAGCCTGGGAGGTCAAGGCTGTAGTGAGCCAGGATGGTGCTACTGTACTCCAGGGTGAGTGACAGGGCGAGACCCTGTCTCAAAAATAAATAAGTAAATAAACAAACATAGGGGCACTAAGGTACATAGAAGTTAACCAACCTGTCCAAGTGACAGAGCCCACAGCTCTCAATCAAATAGATACAATTCTATGCCAGTGAAACTTCTGGGGCGAAAGCCTTTTAGGAGACATAGAAATGTGTCAAAAGTTCAAAAAGCCCTGAAGATTATTTCCAGAAGGAAGGCACAGAGGAGAAAAAAGAAAATATTTGAAAATACAGTGGTAGAAAATTCGCCTGACCTGAGGGGCAGCATTTTGCCACCAATGTCTCTGATACATTAATTATTCTCTGCTACATTAAGATTTTAGTTTTTAATTTTAACAATTTTTCCTCCTGAATTTGAATTTTCTGTGTTTGGTTTGACGCTTTTTCTCACAAGGGTGGATTGCCTCAAATGTTTGGGAATTTTTAGTCATCTTTTCATATTTGTAAATAAGAATCTGCATTGATCAGTCTTTGCAGCAGGAGTACATTTTCTCCAGCCTCCGGGTTCTAATTTTATGACACCACTGCCTATCATTATGAAATTATTCAAAACACTAATGGAAAAAAAATCACTTTTTAGAGATACTCTTCTTCACTTGGATGAGTTTGCAATTTTCTCAGCTTCACTGTATTTTATCATTTTTTACCCTGTTCCCATCAGCTTTGCATTTTTTACAAACCCCGTAACCGTCATGCGGGCTGATGACACTCCTCCCAGCCTCCTAGCCCCGCTATGGAGATTTTATTCATTTACTCATTTGTTCATATACCCAACTTTTTACTGAAGTCTATACATACAGAAAGGTGAACATATTGTGAGGCTATAACTTGATTAATTTTTGAAGAGTATGCTTGTGTAACTATCTCCCAGATCAAGCAGCAGATTCTTCCCAGGAATTCCAGAAACCCATCTCCTGCACCTTTCCAGATACTAAGCCCCCCTCCCAAGGAAGTCAACTATCCTGACCTCTAGCACCATATTAAACTTGCCTGTTTTGCACTTTATGTAAGCAGGATTCTACAGTATATACACTTTGTGCACTGCTTCTTTAATCTGTGTTTGGAGATTCACCCCTGTTCTTGCGTGTAGCCATGCTTTATTTGTTCTCATGAGGTGGGAGGATAGCCTGAGCCTGGGAGGTCAAAGCTGTAGTGAGCCAGGAAGGTGCCACTGTACTCCAGCCTGGGCAACAGAGCAAGACCTTGTCTCAAAGCAAATACCTAGCATATACCTAGGAGTAGAATTGCTGGCTTTGATTTATTCTATTATTACATATTTCTGTCATTTCAGTAGGCTTTGGAATGAACAAAATATAAACACATTAGATCTGTTTGCCATCTTTTACCTGAAAGCCTAAAGCATGGTTTTGACTGATAAGAATCATTTACAATTCAATAGCAACGCTATTGCTCATACTTTAAAAATTTTTATTTAAACCAAAATGAGAAAACTTTGGAGTTCATCACCATTAAAAACAATGCCAAAACTTGTGGATTTTGTTTTGCTCCCTTTTAATGCTCCAATGTATATTTTGATTTAAAAATTTCTTGAGAGCACCACAGAAAATATCCATTATAAAACTTATTTCTAGAATCGTAACCATCTTTATAAAGCTGCAGTTGAAAACAAAAAATAAGAAGAAAGAAAAAAAGAGACATGAATAGCCTTTTTTTCTTTCCTGTTGTTTTGATCTGTATTTGTCCAATTATGCATCTCTGAATAAACCTAGTCCCTCATCCACTAACCTTCTTCTGAACTTAAATGATTTGTATGTGGTCTAATCATATTTCCTGGTCCCATGGCACTCTAGAGTCTAACTGTGCATGTCGGTCTCTTATTTCCATACATTGTATCTCAGAGATAACCAAATGCATGGCCAACTTCCCTAATTACAGTCACCAGGTCCTGGCGGCCTCCTGCAGTGCCCTCTCTTCCCTGCATCCTTTCACTTTCGTGTTTTCATTTTTTCCATCTCTCTCCCTGAAGTATCCTCTCCCTCATATTTCCCCTGGCCCTAAGGAGACTGCTTCAACATTTGTTTACATGTCAAAAATAATTGAAGACTAAATTAATTCTCAGCTTCAGTTTATCAAGCTCCTTTTCAATTGTGGCTTTTTCCCCCTTCAGACTTTGGATTTTAGCAACTAGGATAGCCTTTGAAAACAGAAAAAAACACAATAGATATTGATGGATCACTTGATAGACTGTATCCTCTAGGCCTAGAGTCTATGATTTTATGATTGATTGACGTGCCGGGTTTCTTTTTGTTTTTTCCTCATGGGTTCCCAACATCTGATTATTAAATTACACAGAGAGAGCCATTAAGCATGTTTGTAAAGCCCACATTCTTAATATCTCTGCTCCTTTTTTTTAAAAGAGACTTAATGGAAAACCTAATATAAACACCTGAACTGTGCATTCTTTCATGAGAGGAAGACATATTTCATAACTCCTTATATACTAAAAACACAATATATTGGCCAAACATGTGGAAGCCACACACACACACACACTTTGCCTATTTTTGTATTTTATATATTTACTTTCTTATACTTTACATGTTCTGTGTAAATGAACTAGATATGTAACACATTGAGCTATGTATATATAGTAGATTGAATGTCTGTGATGTCTTAGGAACACAAAGGATTGGGGTTTGTGACAGGCAGCTTCTGAGATGACCTCCTAAGAATTTCCACCTCCTGATATATTTGCTTTGTGTAATTCCCTCCCGTTGAGTATGATCTAGTCTAGTGACTTGCTGTTATGTAATAAAATACAGCAAAAGTGATAGGATACCACTTCAGTGATTGGATACAAAAGACTGTAACATTTGTATTTCAAGTAGATTCTCTCAATTGACTCTCTCCTTTCATGGCTTTAGTAAGGCAAGTTGCCATCTTGAGAGACTCAAGGGGCAAGAAATTGAGGGCAGCTGCTGGCCAGCAGCCATCTAGAAATTGAGGACTTCAATCCAACCAGCCCTTGAAGAACTGAATTTTGCCAGCAGACACATCAATCGGGAGTGGATACTTTCCCAGCTGAGACTCACATGAGGCTGCAGCCCTGGCTGATACCTCAATTGTAGCCTCTTAAAGATTCTGATACAGAGATCACAGATAAGTCATGCCTAGACTCTGACTTAGAGAAATTGAAAATAATAATCACACCTTATTTTCTCCAATAAGTTTGTTAATTTGTTATATGGCAATAAAGACCACATTTGTGGAATGCATGCTCAGTACTCAACAAGGGAATGGGCAGCTGATATGCAGAATATCATTTGGTTGTAACAATCATTCTGCAGAGTAAGGCCTTGGTTGAGATATAAGCATGACTTTAAATTGCACGGATGCAGAAAAAAGCACTTCTGACAAGTTAGTTAGCTCAACCTGTCCAAGGTGACATGGAGCCAAGATTTAATTTTTTCATATATATATATATATATATATTATCATACTTTAAGTTCTACAGTACATGTGCACAACGTGCAGGTTTGTTACATATGTATACATGTGCCATGTTGGTGTGCTGCACCCATTAACTCATCATTTACATTAGGTGTATCTCCTAATGCTATCCCTTACCCCACCACACAACAGGCCCTGGTGTGTGATGTTCCCCTTCCTGTGTCCAACTGTGCTCATTGTTCAATTTCCACCTATGAGTGAGAACATGCAGTGTTTCGTTTTTTGTCCTTCGATAGTTTGCTGAGAATGATGGTTCAGGCTTCATCCATGTCCCTACAAAGGACATGAACTCATCATTTTTTATGGCTGCATAGTATTGCATGGGGTGTATGTGCCACATTTTCTTAATCCAGTCTATCATTGTTGCACATTTGGCTTGGATCCAAGTCTTTGCTATTGTGAGTAGTGCCACAATAAATATGTGTGCATGTGTCTTTATAGCAGCATGATTTATATTCCTTTGGGTATATAACCAGTAATGGGATGGCTGGGACAAATGGTATTTCTAGTTCTAGATCCTTGAGGAATCGCCACACTGACTTCCACAATGGTTGAACTAGTTTACAGTCCCACCAACAGTGTAAAAGTGTTCCTATTTCTCCACATCCTCTCCAGCACCTGTTGTTTCCTGACTTTTTAATGATCACCATTCTAACTGGTGTGAGATGGTATCTCATTTTGGTTTTGATTTGCATTTCTCTGATGGCCAGTGATGATGAACATTTTTTCATGTGTCTGTTGGCTGCATAAATGTCTTCTTTTGAGAAGTGCCTGTTCATATCCTTCACCTACTTGTTGATGGGGTTGTTTTTTTCTTGTAAATTTGAGTTCTTTGTAGATTCTGGATGTATTAGCCCTTTGTCAGATGAGTAGGTTGCAAACATTTTCTCCCATTCTGTAGGTTGCCTGTTCACTCTGATGGTAGTTTCTTTTGCTGTGTGCAGAAGCTCTTTAGTTTAATTAGATCCCATTTGTCAATTTTGGCTTTTTTTGCCATTGCTTTTGGTATTTTAGACATGAAGTCCTTGCCCATGCCTATGTCCTGAATGGTAATGCCTAGGTTTTCTTCTAGGGTTTTTATGGTTTTAGGTCTAACATTTAAGTCTTTAATCAATCTTGAATTAATTTTTGTATAAGGTGTAAGGAAGGGATCCAGTTTCAGCTTTCTACAGATGGCTAGCCAGTTTTCCCAGCACCATTTATTAAATAGGGAATCCTTCCCCATTTCTTGTTTTTGTCAGGTTTGTCAAAGATCAGATAGTTGTAGATGTGTGGTATTATTTCTGAGACCTCTGTTCTGTTCCATTGGTCTATATCTCTGTTTTGGTACCAGTACCATGCTCTTTTGGTTACTGTAGCCTTGTAGTAGAGTTTGAAGTCAGGTAGCTTGATGCCTCCAGCTTTGTTCTTTTGGCTTAGGATTGACTTGGCAATGTGGGCTCTTTTTCGGTTCCATATGAACTTTAAAGTAGTTTTTTCCAATTCTGTGAAGAAAGTCATTGGTAGCTTGATGGGGATGGCACTGAATCTGTAAATTACCTTGGGCAGTATGGCTATTTTCACGATATTGATTCTTCCTATCCATGAGCATGGAATGTTCTTCCATTTGTTTGTGTCCTTCTTTATTTTGTCGAGCAGTGGTTTGTAGTTCTCCTTGAAGAGGTCCTTCACATCCCTTGTAAATTGGATTCCTAGGTATTTTATTCTCTTTGAAGCAATTGTGAATGGGAGTTCACTCATGATTTGGCTGTCTGTCTGTTACTGGTGTATAAGAATGCTTGTGATTTTTGCACATTGATTTTGTATCCTGAGACTTTGCTGAAGTTGCTTATCAGCTTAAGGAGATTTTGGGCTGAGACAAAGGGGTTTTCTAGATATACAATCATGTCATCTGCAAACAGGGACAATTTGACTTCCTCTTTTCCTAATTGAATACCCTTTATTTCTTTCCCCTGACTGATTGCCCTGGGCAGAACTTCCAACACTACGTTGAATAGGAGTGATGAGAGAGGGCATCCCTGTCTTGTGCCAGTTTTCAAAGGGAATGCTTCCAGTTTTTGCCCATTCAGTATGATATTGGCTGTGGGTTTGTCATAAATAGCTCTTATTATTTTCAGATACGTCCCTTCAATACCTAATTTATTGAGAGTCTTTAGCATGAAGGGCTGTTGAATTTTGTCAAAGGCCTTTTCTGCATCTATTGAGATAATCCTGTGGTTTTTGTCTTTGATTCTGTTTATATGGTGGATTATGTTTCTTGATTTGCTTATGTTGAACCAGCCTTGCATCCCAGGGATGAAGCCCACTTGATCATGGTGGATAAGCTTTTTGATGTGCTGCTGGATTCCGTTTGCCAGTATTGTATTGAGGATTTTTGCATCGATGTTCATTGGGATATTGGTCTAAAATTCTCTTTTTTTGTTGTGTCTCTGCCAGGCTTTGGTATCAGGATGATGCTGGCCTCACAAAATGAGTTAGGGAGGATTCCTTCTTTTTCTATTGATTGGAATAGTTTCAGAAGGAATGGTACCAGTTCCTCCCTGTACCTCTAGTAGAATTCAACTGTGAATCCGTCTGATTCTGGACTTTTTTTGGTTGGTAAGCTATTAATTATTGCCTCAATTTCAGAGCCTGTCATTGGTCTATTAAGAGATTCAACTTCTTCCTGGTTTAGTCTTGGGAGGGTGTATGTGTCAAGGAATTTATCCATTTCTTCTAGATTTTCTAGTTTATTTGTGTAGACGTGTTTATAGTATTCTCTGATGGTAGTTTGTATTTCTGTGGGATCGGTGGTGATATCCCCTTTATCATTTTTTATTGCGTCTTGGTGATATCCCCTTTATCATTTTTTATTGCGTCTATTTGATTCTTCTCTCTTTTCTTCTTTATTAGTCTTGCTAGTGGTCTATCGATTTGTTGATCTTTTCAAAAAACCAGCTCCTGGATTCATTGATTTTTTTTGAAGGGTTTTTCATGTCTCTATCTCCTTCAGTTCTGCTCTGATCTTAGTTATTTCTTGCCTTCTGCTAGCTTTTGAATGTGTTTGCTCTTGATTCTCTAATTCTTTCAATTGTGATGTTAGGGTATCAATTTTAGATCTTTCCTGCTTTCTCTTGTGGGCATTTAGTGCCATAAATTTCCCTCTACACACTGCTTTAAGTATGTCCCAGAGATTCTGGTATGTTGTGTTTTTGTTCTCATTGGTTTCAAAGAACGTCTTTATTTCTGCCTTCATTTCGTTATGTACCCAGTAGTCATTCAGGAGCAGGTTGTTCAGTTTCCACGTAGCCGAGTGGTTTTGACAGTGGGGTGTTAAAGTCTCCCACTATAATTGTGTGGGAGTCTAAGTCTCTTTGTAGGTCTCTAAGGACTTGCTTTATGAATCTTGGTTCTCCTGTAGTGGGTGCATATATGTCTAGGATAGTTAGCTCTTCTTGTTTAGTTGATCCCTTTACCATTGTGTAATGGCGTTCTTTGTCTCTTTTGATCTTTGTTGGTTTAAAGTCTGTTTTATCAGAGACTAAGGTTGTAACCCCTGCCTTTTTTTGTTTTCCATTTGCTTGGTAGATCTTCCTCCATCCCTTTATTTTGAGCCTATGTATGTCTCTGCACGTGAGATGGGTCTCCTGAATACAGCACACTGATGGGTCTTGACTCTTTATCCAATTTGCCAGTCTGTGTCTTTTAATTGGAGCTTTTAGCCCATTTACATTTAAGGTTAATATTGTTAATATTGTGTGAATTTGATCCTGTCATTATGATGTTAGCTGGTTATTTTACTTGTTAGTTGATGCAGTTTCTTCCTAGCATTGATGGTCTTTACAATTTGGCATGTTTTTGCAGTGGCTGGTACTGGTTGTTCCTTTTCATATTTAGTGCTTCCTTCAGGAGCTCTTGTAGGGCAGGACTGGTGGTGACAAAATCTCTCAGCATTTGCTTGTCTGTACAGTGTTTTATTTCTCCTTCACTTATGAAGCTTAGTTTGGCTGGATATGAAATTCTGGGTTGAAAATTCTTTTCTTTATGAATGTTGAATATCAGCCCCACTCTCTTCTGGCTTGTAGAGTTTCTGCCAAGAGATCAGCTGTTAGTCTGATGGGCTTCCCTTTGTGGGTAACTTGACCTTTCTCTCTGGCTGCCCTTAACATTTTTTCCTTCATTTCAACTTTGGTGAATCTGACAATTATGTGTCTTGGAGTTGCTCTTCTCGAGGAGTATCTTTGTGGCATTCTCTGTATTTCCTGAATTTGAATGTTGGCTTGCCTTGCTAGATTGGGAAGTTCTCCTGGATGATATCCTGCAGAGTGTTTTCCAACTTGGTTCCATTCACCCCGTCACTTTCAGGTACACCAATCAGATGTAGATTTGGTCTTTTCACATAGTCCCATATTTCTTGGAGGCTTTGTTTGTTTCTTTTTATTCTTTTTTCTCTAAACTTCTCTTCTTACTTCATTTCATTCATTTGATCTTCAATCACTGATACCCTTTCTTCCAGTTGATCAAATTGGCTACTGAAGCTTGTGCATTCATCACATAGTTCTTGTGTCATGGTTTTCAGCTCCATCAGGTCCTTTAAGGACTTCTCTGCATTAGTTATTCTAATTAGCCATTTGTCTAATCTTTTTTCAAGGTTTTTAACTTCTTTGCGATGGGTTCGAACTTCCTCCTCTAGCTCAGAGAAGTTTGATCTCCTGAAGCCTTCTTTTCTCAACTCGTCAAAGTCATTCTCTGTCCAGCTTTGTTCTGTTGCTGGTGAGGAGGTGCATTCCTTTGGAGGAGGAGAGGCGCTCTGATTTTTAGAATTTTCAATTTTTCTGTTCTGTTTTTTCCCCATCTTTGTGGTTTTATCTACCTTTAGTCTTTGAGGATGGTGACGTACAGAGGGGGTTTTGGTGTGGATATCCTTTCTGTTTGTTAGTTTTCCTTTTAACAGTCAGGACCCTCAGCTGCAGGTCTGTTGGAGTTTGCTGGAGGTCCACTGCAGACCCTGTTTGCCTGGGTGTTAGCAGCAGAGGCTGCAGAACAGCAAATATTGCTGAACAGCAAATGTTGTTGTCTGATCATTCCTCTGGAGGTTTTGTCTCAGAAGGGTACCCAGCCGTGTGAGGTGTCAGTCTGCCCCTACTGTTGGGTGCCTCCCAGTTAGGCTACTCAGGGGTCTTAGGCTACTCAGGGGTCAGGGACCCACTTGAGGAGGCAGTCTGTCTGTTCTTAGATCTCTAGCTGCATGCTGGGAGAACCACTGCTCTCTTCAAAGCTGTCAAACAGGGACATTTAAGTCTGCATAGGTTTGTGCTGCCTTTTTTTTGGCTATGTCCTGCCCCCAGAGGTGGAGTGTACAGAGGCAGGCAGGCCTTCTTGAGCTGTGGTGGGCTCCACCCAGTTCGAGCTTCCCTGCTGCTTTGTTTACCTACTCAAGCCTCAGCAATGGTTGGTGCCCCTCCCCCAGCCTCGCTGCCACCTTGCAGTTTGAACTCAGACTGCTGTGCTAGCAATAAGTGAGGCTCCATGGGCATGGGACCCTCCGAGCCATGCACAGGATATAATCTCCTGGTGTACTGTTTGCTAAGATTTTTGGAAAAGTGCAGTATTAGGGTGGGAGTGACCCAATTTTCCAGGTGTCATCTGTCACAGCTTTGCTTGGCTATGAAAGGGAATTCCCTGACCCCTTGCACTTCCCAGGTGAGGCGATGCCTCACCCTGCTTTGGCTCATGCTCAGTGCACTGCACCCACTGTCCGACAAGCCCCAGTGAGATGAACCCAGTACCTCAGTTGGAAATGCAGAAATCACCTGTCTTCTGTGTCACTCACGCTGGGAGCTGTAGACTGGAGCTGTTGCTATTTGGCCATCTTGGAACCCCTTGGAGCCAAGATTTTAAACCTGGACTACAGCCTGAGAAGAATGGAATGAGAGAAAAGGAAAGGATCTGACATGGGTCATGTTTCATGAGTGAGGAGTGAGACAGGGGGTTAAGCTTTAAGTAGGATGGGTTTTGCTATCCCCAAAATGTAGCAGAAAGTAAAACAAAGCAGGGAAAAACTAAGTCATGCTCTATCTGAATAATATTCCAGAGAAGGTAGAAAATTAGTTTAAATTCTCTTGTATTGGGTAAAAATCAAGTGAAGTTATAGAAAGGGTTCAAAAAAGAATCACAGAAATTATGTCTTTTAAAAAAAGCCACTGAAGAGAAATTGGTATTCATTTGAAATATATAGTACATTTTTTCCAGGAAAGAAATGTTTTGCATCAAGACCAGGTTCTTACACTAGCTGTATATATATAACCATAATTCAGCTGAAATACTACAGGTTTGTAATGAAACTAACAGAATACCGGACTGTTAAAATGATCCATATTAGATATAGCAGCAAAATAAGCCCCACTAAGATAGAAAAATACATTGCTTTTAGCTAAACTATTTCCTCAAGAAAATCAATTTTAATAGAAAATTTGTGGGTACTCTGGACTTTGGTATGAACTTTAAAATTGATATTACCAGTTCAATATTGGTATTTCTGATTTCTTTACAAAACAACATATTTTTTCTTGATGCAAATATATTGCTAGCATGAGTCTTGTTCATAATAGACATAGATAAGAACACAGAGAGGATGAGGTGTTTTAGTTGAGAGATAACTAGATAAGAAGTTGGGAGGGAAAATATAAAGGAGAAAGGAATTAAGAAAATAACTGGGCAACAAAAAGATATAAAATGTTTGCTGGTGGAAGAATCAGCTCAGTTAGATATGTAAGTGAATCCATCACAGGAGCAAATGGGAATGCTGACTCTACAGATTACCTCTGTGTATGCTTAGTCAATTCCTGGGCCTCAGATTTCTCATCTTAAAGCTGGCTCTACAATGCTTGTTTCTATATTAAATAGCCTAATGTATATGGCAATTCCTTGTAACAACCTGCCATGATAGTGGACTCTGAATGATATTTGTTGAATCTGAAACTGAATCTCTGCAGCCTTTATAAGGAGAAATAATGGAAGTCATAAAGAAGAAAATTTGGATTATTCATTGCTGAAGATAGATTTTTCTGGTGAGTGAAGGAGGGAAGGTGTGATGGTTAGTTTTAGGTGTCAACTTGACTGGATTAAGAAATATGCAGATAGCTGGTAAGGCATTATTTCTAAGCATGTCTGTGAGAGTGCTTCTAGAAGAGATTGGCATTTGAATTAGTAGACTGGGTAAGGAAGATCTGCTTCCACCTGATATTGATTGGCTCTGTCCCCACCCAGATCTCATCTAGAATTCCCATGTGTTGTGGGAGGGACCCAGTGGGAGGTGATTGAATCATGGGGGCAGGTCTTTCCCACGCTGTTCTCATGACAGTGAATATGTCTTTTGAGACCTGATGGTTTTATAAGAAGGAGTTTCCCTGCACAAGCTCTCTTTAACTGCCACCATCCATGTAAGACATGACTTGCTCCTCCTTGCCTTCTGCCATGATTGTGAGGTCTCCCCAGCCATGTGGAACTGTAAATCCATTAAACCTCTTTTTCTTTCCAGTCTCAGGGTATGACTTTATCAGCAGTATGAAAAGGGACTAATATAGTAAATTGGTACCAGTAGAGTGGGGCACTGCTGTAGATACCTGACATTTGGAAGCAAATTTGGAACTTGGTAACAGGCAGGGGTTGAAACAGTTTGAAGGGCTCAGAAGAGGACAGGAAAATGTGGAAAAGTTTGAAACCCCCTGGAGACTTGTTGAATGGCTTTGACCAAAATGATATGGACAATGAAATCCAGGCTGAAGTGATCTCAGATGGAGAGGAGGAACTTGTTGGGAACTGGAGCAAAGGTGACTCTTGTTATGTTTTAGCTAAGAGATTCATGGCACTTTGCCCCTGCCCTAGAGATTTGTGGAACACTGAACTTCAGAGAGATGATTTAGGGTATCTGGCAGAAGAAATTTCTAAGCAGCAAAGCATTCAAGAGATTACCTGGGTGCTGTTAAAAGCATTCAGTTTTAAAAGGGAAACAGAGCATAAAAGTTTGGAAAATTTGCAGCCTGACAATGTGATAGAAAATAAAATCCTATTTTCTGAGGAAAAATTCAAGCTGGCTATAGAAATTTGCATAAGTAACAAGGAGCTGAATATTAATCACCAAGACAATAGGGGAAAATGTCTCCAGGGCATATCAGAGACCTCTGCAGCAGCCCCTCCCATCACAGGTGCAGAGGTAGTTTAGGAGGAAAAAATGGTTTCATGGGCTCAGTACAGGTTCCCTGTGCTATGTGCAGTCTTGGGACTTGGTGCCCTGCATTGCACCTACTCCAGCCATGACTAAAAGGGGCCAATGTACAGCTTGGGCTATTTCTTCAGAGGGTGGAAGCCCCAAGCCTTGGCAGCTTTCACATGGTGTTGAGCCTGTGGGTACACAGAAGTCAAGAATTGAGGTTTGGGATCCTCTGCCTAGATTTCAAATAATGTACAGAAATGCCTAGATGCCCAGGCAGAAGTTTGCTGCAGGAGCAGGGCCTCATGGAGAACCTCTGCTAGGGCAGTGTGGAAGAGAAATGTTGGATCAGAGCCCCCACACAGAGTCCCCACTGGGGCACTGCCTAGTGGAACTGTGAGAAGAGGCCCACTGGCCTCCAGCCTCCAGAATGATAAATCCACTGACAGCTTGCACCATGCACCTGGAAAAGCCACAGACACTCAATGACTGCCCACAAAAGCAGCTGGGAGGGAGGCTCTACCCTGTGAAGCCACAGGGGCAGAGCTCCCCAAGGCCATGGGAGCCCACTTGCATCAGAGTGACCTAGATATGAGACATGGTGTCAAAGGAGATCATTTTGGAGCTTTAAGATTTGACTGCCCCACTGGATTTTGGACTTGCATGGGGCCTGTAGCCCCTTCATTTTGGCCGATTTCTCTCATTTGAAATGGCCGTATTTACCCAATGCCTACACCCCTATTTTATCTAGGAAGTAACTAACTTGCTTTTGATTTTACAGGCTCATATGCAGAAGGGACTTGCCTTGTCTTGGATAAGACTTTGTACTGTGGACTATTGAGTTAATGCTGAAATGAGTTAAGATTTTGGGGGACTGTTGGGAAGGCATGATTAGTTTTGAAATGTGGGGACATGAGATTTGGGAGGGGCCAGGGGTGGAATGATATGGTTTGGCTGTCTCACCACCCAAATCTCATCATGAATTCCTATATGTTGTGGGAGGAACCCAGTGGGAGACAATTGAATCATGGGGGCAGGTATTTCCCATGCTGGTCTCATGATAGTGAATAAGTCTCATGAGACCTGATGGTTTTATAAGGAGTTTCCCTGCACAAACTCTCTTCACCTGCCGCCCTCCATGTAAGATTGACTTGCTCCTCCTTGCCTTCTGCCATGATTGTCAGGCCACCCCAGCCATGTGGAACTGTAAATCCTTTAAACCTCTCTCTTTTGTGAATGGCCCAGCCTCAGGTATGTCTTTATCAGCGGGGTGAAAATGGACTAATACACCACCCAACATGGATGGGTGCATCCAATCAGCTAAGGGCTGATGTAGAAAAAAAGGCAAAGGAAAGGTGAATTCACTCTTTCTGCTGGAGCTGGGACACTCTTCTTCTCCTGCCCTTGGACCACACAACTACAGGTTCTCTGGCCTTTGAACTTCACAACTTGCACCATTCCCCTGCTCCCCATCCTGGGTTCTCAGGCCTTCAGCCTCAGACTGAGAATTACACCATTGCCTTCTCTGGTTCTGAGGCATTTAGACTTGGACTAAGCTATGCTACAGCTGCCCTGGTTCTCTAGCTTGAAAATAGCCTATCATGGGACTCCTCAAACTTCATAATGACAAGAGCCAATCCCCTAATAAATCTCCTATCTATCAATCAGTCATCTATCTGTCTGCCTACCTACTTACCTACCCACCTACCTGTCTGTTCATCTATCTATTCACCCATCCTATTGATTCCATCTCTGGAAAATCCTGACTAATACATCTATCTAAAGATGAAAAGATCAAACAGAGACAAAGCCTAGAAAATGTAGCAGAGTCTGGCTAAATGCTCGCCAAACCCATTTTTCTCTTCTTGTAAGTGCAGATAAACTAATGAACTTCTCTCATATATGAGCGAGACCATGTCAGCAGTTCTTGCCATAGATAGTGAATGAAAGTGATTTGTCACTTGCAGTTCAGTGACAGAAGTTACATAAGAACCTGCCTTGTCTTTGGACTCCCTTCTTCCCATCTGCCAGCTAGATGATGTCAGGACAACCCCTAACTGTGTATTGAAGGAGACTACCACATGGGAGGAGCCTGAGTACCTGAATGGTTGCATGGGGAAGAGGCCCACTCCCACACTATCTAACTTTGAACTAGGGAGTGAATAGAAAAGAAACCTTCACTGTGTTGATCCATTGAGAACATGAAATTGTAATAGAAGCCGGCATTATTTACAAGTAGAACATAAACGGGGGAAAAGGGGGAACATTATGTAACAACAGCTAAATTTATGTATACTTAGGAAGTGAATGTCCAGATTTAAATAAGAGATAAATTACTTGGTAATTCTGTATGTCACCAAAATATTCCCCTTGGATTCCTTTCAGTGGTCAGCTTCTACTGTCCATTTAAAAATATTGCATTTTCAGTATGTTTGTGGGTACAGTCATTATAGGAAAAAGGGATCTACCAGCATGCTACCCAAACTGACTGCACTGTAATGGATTCCCAAAGGAGGTGAGATAGCTCTCCACTGGAGAGGAGTTTATTTTGTAGTCAACAAAGTGCAAGAGTGTATTTTCTGAGATATTTGCTTAGGAGCTCAAAATTTAAACTTACAACATTGGCTTAGCCACTTGTTTAAGATAATAAAAGTTGCACCCATTGGAGATATTATATTCAGAATGCCCATTGTGTATATTTTTCTAATTAATTGGACTTTAATTACTTTGCAGAAAATCTATAAAGAGTAATCAAAGTTTTGAAGATGAGAACAAGCTGGTACATATTCCGTTTACTTTCCATAGAGCTATCTCACCATGAAACCTAAGAAAAAAAATAGCCAATTTAATTTTCTTCTGTTGAGGTTTATAAAAGGCCCAACAGAGGCTACTATCTCTAATTTTTAATAGAGATAACTATTTAGAAATATAAATGCTGAGAAGGAGAATAGGCTCAGGTATGCTCTGCTAAATCAAGGTGACCCTTCATGTTAGTTTCTTCTAGTAATTTTGTGTGTATGCACAAATTTATACACACACACACACACGCTTGCATATCTGCTCATTATTCAGCCCAAGCTAGGTAAAAAAAAAAAAAAAAATCCAACAAGAATGTAGTAACATAAAGCTAATTCCTTGATTTTTCTCATTTCCATATTTTTGGGGGGTACTTTCCTACATTGGAGGGTAAAATACAAAGGATTATACTTGTAAATGTTTAAGAAAATGTATTTAACCTCAATTACTGAATATATGGTTTGAATATATGGTTCAGTGGGGAAAAGGGTGAAGATACAACGTTAAGACATAATCGTTTTACTAGAAGGAAATTGTTCACAGTCACCTGGTGAGAGGAACTTATGTACCACTGATGCAAACAGAATGATGGGGAATTGAGTGGTAAGGAAAGGAATACTGAGTGTGATCTGGGCTGTATCCTGCCCTTTCCTCTATTATAGTATTGGTGTTAAATGGAGGAGGAGCCACTTTTAAATCCCATCCTAAATATGTCCAGTGTAGTCAATACAAAAAAAATTATTTTTTGGCATTTGGAGCAGTACAGCAGACTAGATAGGGAGCTAGAAGCTAAATAAAAAGTGAAACCTGAAATTAAATACCCCTCAAAATCCATCAGTTCTGTATGGCTGAGATATATCCTTACCTAGAGGGAGATGATTGCCCTTGAGGGCATCTCAAAAAATTCTTTCCAGCTCTGCGCTTTGATGCTCTAAGTTTCTGAGTTGAGAGATAATTGGCTGAATATTTTGTCTTTGACTTGGAATTTCAAATCTTCAACCTTGTCCTGGATGCGGTTGCAACAATGCTTATTTTCTGACCACGGCTACTGATATCTACATTTCATAATACTGTTAAGTATTTTCCTGTAGTCTGAATTAGTTTAACATTTCTGACAATGAATTTCCAAGTAATTGCGGTGGCTTCACTCCATGATATGTCTCTCCGGGCACTCTTGGAAATTAAATGTTACTTCTTCTCAACAGTGATTTGCTTACTTCATCCTCATTTTATTAAACAATCATAAAAAACTTTCAAATTTAAATATGCCTGCTCTGTTATCTGAAAGGTCTGGCAAGACAGGAAGGCTGGATGAAGCAAAGCCAGCCCTGGTCTCTTTGTTATTTTTCAGTGAATTTTCCATTGGCATTGAGTGCATCCCAAGTCTGGGGCTTTAAGGAGCTTTAAAGCCATGTGACCACTGGGGTCCTGGTTGATTTACAGCAACTAAAGCTGAAATTGCTGCTGTTTAGAGGTGGCCCAAACATTTTTAACAATGTTAAAAATACCTAACCTCATTAGAGCAAAAGAATAAACTATTTTTTCTTTTGTTTTTGAATAGTTTTTTTTTTTTTTTACAAGACTCCTAAAGATTTATTTTGGTTGAATAAATAAGTAGGAAGGGTTCCAAGACCCATGCAGGTGATCTTGTGACAATTATTAGACACTTGATCTGGGTTCAGTTGGTTATGAGGCCTTGCCTCTCATTTTAGGCATGCCATCTTCTAGAAGAGTTACATGAGGTTACCCGACTGAAGAATTTGGAGGGGAGAATATTGTCCTCATTTAAAGAAGTTCACTCAATGAGACATTAGTGACTTGTTTAAATTTAACAAAATGGTGTTATGCTGAATTCCCAGCTCAACTATTCCAGAGCAGCATGGGGTAGCAGGGAGGTCATGGGCTTTGAACCTAGACACACTTGATTTGATTCCGGGAGCTACCCTTTCCTAGCTGTACGTCCTTCTACATCTTAGTGATCTCTGAGTGTCAGATCTCTAAAAAGCAAAATAGAGTCCAACTTATAGGGTTGATATGAATTATCAAAAAATACCTTTAATGTACCTAAACTATAATCAATAATAATAAATGATAAACACTTATTATTATTTCTTGTATTAATTCCAACACATTGCTTGGTTTAAGGCTGACAATTGTGATATGAATCATGATATAGCCCAGAAATGTTATTTAGAAAGTCTTAAGTTTTATTTCCTCCCTTGACCACCCAACATGATAGTTTCTTCATCAAATCACAATATATATGTCTAATGTTTTCACAAAGAAGGCTGTGTGTATTAGCTAATGCAAAAGAGAAAAATTGCATTCTTATCCCAATTTTTCCTCTCTTAATTCTATTGCATGATCTTAGGCAAGTAAGTACAATTTTCCATTTCATTGAGAGGAAGGGCAGAGGACTTTATCTGCTATATCTGTGTAATTATTTCCAAGACACAAGTGAGAGTGACTGCAATATTGTCCCTCAAGTACTTGGCATTCCTTGGAAGAAAACATGATGTAATTGGGCTTTAATAACCTGGATGAAAATGTATCCTAGGGCCATAAAATGTTTCTCTACAACATTAGATCTAGGTGAGTTATTATGATTACCTCTTAAGAAGTGTTCAGATTAACGGATATGTGATTATAAAGTCCATTACGAAGGCAGAATCAGAAGGAAGAGGTACAGAAGAGTACCCTGATATTTCAATGCATTTTATTCCTGAACATTTTAAATGGAGAAGTTCTTTTTTTATCACTTGTACTGCCAGGCTCAGTGAGGGAATACCTGAACAAGGAGGCCTGCTCTGAATACTATGTCTATCTCCCTACTTGCCCTCCATTAGAAGCTTGCTTAAAGAAACTCCTCTCTGTAGCCATGCTTGATGATTAATGTTAGGTGTCGACTTCACTGAATAGAGGGCTGCCTAGATGGCCGGTGAAGTATTGTTTCTGGGCGTCTCTCTGAGGGTGTTTTAAGAGAAGATTGTTATGTGAGTTGGTGGACTGAGTGGTGAAGATTGTGCTCAATGTGAATGGACATGATTCAATCAGCTTGGGGCCCTGATGGAACAAACAGGTGGAAAAAGCATCAATTCTCTCTTTCTTCAGGAAAGGGACACTCTTCTTCTCCTGCCCTTGGACATCAGAAATCCAGGTTCTTCAAGCTTTGAACTCTGAAACCTGCACCCTTAGCCTCCCAGGCCTCTCAAGTCTTTGGTCTTGGATTGAGAATTACACCACCAGCTTCTTTAGTTCTCAGGCCTTTGGACTTATTCTAAGCCCTGCTACTGGCTTCTCTGGTTCTCCAGCCTGTGATAATACTTATTATCCTCTATAATCATGGAAGCCAATTCCCCTAATAAATCCCTTATCTTTCTGTCTGTCTGTCTGTCTGTCTATCTATCTATCTATCTATCCATCTATCTATCTATCATCTATCTATCTATCTATTTATCTATCTATCTATCTATCTATCTATCTATCTATCTATCTATCCTGTCTGTCTATCTATCTACCTATTTTTCTATCTATCCTATTGGCTCCTTCTCTGGAAAACCCTGACCGAATATACTATGTGTATAGGTAAGGGCAATGATATGGAAGTCAAACCAGTTCAGCCCTACCAAGCTATGTGATTCATTACAACATTCATTCAGTAAACACTGAGTGCCTTCTGTGCTAGGAGTTATATATACAACATGATTCTTGACTTCAGTTGAAAATGGTTTAGTGGAGGGAAACAGATGTGCATAAATAAATCTATTTATCTCCTAAAGCATTTTATGGCTTATTTCCCATAGTTGATTATTCTTAGCCAATTATAGTAATTTCATCCTTCATTCCCCCACCCCACACCCCTGCTATTGATGAATTCAGGGATAGAACTTTAAGTCTAAGCTAACTTGAAACCTAAAACATTAGGAGTAATTTTTAGACACTTATGGGAAAAATGCCCTCTTGGGCTAAAGAGGTCATCTAATGCCCTTAAGGTACACTACCTTAGAAAGACTGATGTTAAATTTGCCAACTGCAGAGTAGAGCATGGGAAGGTTACTGTGTCCTAGGTGACACACATAAGCAGCTGGTTTAAGCAATCTGAAGACTTCTTGCTCTGCCTGTGGACTTGATGTTATCTGAGCTAATAAATGACTTTATTGCTTAACCAAGTCTGAAATAAATTTTTACTTACTTGCAGCCAGAACCATCCTAGCTGAATGCTAGTTTAATTTAATGTTTTCCATATCACGTGCTCATGACAGTCCCCTCCAATTCTTGTTTAAAACACAAACTCTCAAGTAACCCTTAAGGAGAATCTGACCCACTGATCCACTAGGACTGATATAAGAAGGCCCAGGAATTGGGATTTTTAATAACTGTCCCAGGTGATTTTTATGTTCAGCCATATTTCAGATCATTGTTCTGACTGCTATAATAGAGACAAGAATTAAGTGCAGGCTTAGCAATGGACTCAGCCTGGAGGAGTTAGAGATGGTCTCTCAGACGAAGGGACATTTGAGCTGTGCCTTGAAGAATGAGTGGGGGCTTGCTAGGCTGAGAAGAGGTGTAAAGATGTTCCCAACAAAGGAAGTCTCAACAAAATACTTATCTCTCGGGCGTTTATTTTCTCATCTATAAACTGAGGACATTATAAAAGAAAGTCTAGGACTGGGCCAAGATGGCCAATTAAAAGCAGCTACAGTCTGCAACACTCATGGAGAGAAAAGAAAATGGCAAGTGAATTCAGCACCTTCAACTGAAATATCCAGGTTCTCACATTGGGACTGACTAGGCAAACATCTCGACCCACAGAGAATGAAGAAAAGCAGGATGGGGTGATGGCCCACCTAGGAGTGGCATAGAGCCAAAGGAACCACCACCCCCAGCCAAGGGAAGTGGTGAGTGATTGTGTGATCCCACCTGGAAAATCATGCTTCTCCCACAGATCTTTGCAACCAGCAGATCAGGGATCCCCTTCTAAGCCCATACCACCAAGGCCTTGGGTCTGATACAGAGAGTTGTGTGAAGTCCCTGCAGAGCAGCCACTGGGGCACACACAGAGACCCAGGAGTTTTGCATACTGTGGCCCCAGGATTTCTGACAAGGTAAGAGATCTGTCCCTACATCCCCTAAGAGGGGAGCTAAATCCAGGGAGCTGAGCAGCATCATTCTGCAGGCCCCACTTCCACAACACCTCACAAGTTAAGACCCACTGGCTTGGAATTCCAGCCAGCCAGTGGCAACAGGCTGGAGTCCGCCTGAGAAGGACCAAGTTCCTGGGCAGAGGGATGGCTGCCATTCTGTAGCCTGGTTGACTCAGCTTTTCCAGCCTGCCAGCTCTGGAGAGTCCGGACAGTCCAGATGAGGAAGGGTCCCCCACAACACAGCACAATTCTGCTACCAAAAAAAAAAACAGACTGCTTCTTGGAGCAGGTCCCTGATACCATTCCTCCAGATTGGATGAGACTTCTCAACAGAGGTCTCCAGCTACCTCCTTTAGATACAATTTGGGCTGGCAACATGTCCGTACTTCCCTGGGACTGAGCTTCTCGAGGAAGAAGCAGGCTGCAATCTTTGCTGTTTTGTAGCCTTCACTGATAATACTTCAAGGTACATGAAAAACCAAGGCAACTAGGGTCCATAGTGGACCCCTAGAAAACGGCAGCAGTCCTACAGAAGAATAGCTTGACTGTTAAAAGTAAAACAGACAAACAGAAAACAACAAAAACAACATCAGCAAAAAGATCCCACAAAAACTCCTTTCCAGGGTCAGCAGCCTCAAAGATGGAAGGTAGTTAACCCCACAAAGACGAGAAAGAATCAACACAAAAACCCTGAAAACCCAAAAATCCAGAGTGCCTTATATCCTCCAAATTATTGCAACATCTCTCCAGGAAGGGCACAGAACAGGTCTGAGGCTGAGATGGCTAAATTGACAGAAGTAGGCTTCAGAAGGTGGGTAATAATAAACTTTGCTGAGCTAAAGGAGCATGTTGTAACCCAATGCAGAGAAGCTATAATCATCATGAAACAATACAAAAGCTGATAGCCAGGACAGCCAGTTTCGAGATGAACATAACCAACCTAATGGAGCTGAGAAACATAACGCAAGAAATTTACAATGCAATCACAAGTATCAATAGCAGGATCTCAGAGCTTGAAGAATATCTTTCTAAAATAGGCAGAAAAGAATAGAGAAAAATAATGAAAAGGAATGAACAAAACCTCCAAGAAATATGGGATCATTTAAAGACACTGTGCCTACAATGGATTGGGGTACCTGAAAGAGATGAGAATGGAACCAAGTTGGAAAACATACTTCAGGATATCATTCAGAACTTCTTCAACCTAGTAAGACAGGCCAACATTCAAATTCTGGACCTGCAGAGAACCCCATTAAGATACTCCCTAAGAAGATCAACCCCAAGACACATAATCATCAGATTCTCTAAGGTCAAAATGAAAGAAAAATTATTAAAGGCATCCAGAGAAAGGCCAGGTCACCTACAAAGGGAAGCCCATCAGACTAACAATGGACATCTCAGAAGAAATCCTACAAGCCAGAAGACATTGGGGGCCAATATTCAACATTCTTAAAAAAAATTTCCAACCCAGAATTTTATGTCTGGCCAAACTAAGCTTCATAAGAAAAGGAGATATAAGATCTTCTTTCGACAAGCAAATGCTGGAGGAATTCATTACCACCAGACCTGCCTTGCAAGAGCTCCTGAAGGAAGCACTAAATATGGAAAGGAAAAACTGTTACCAAAAGTATTTTTTTACAAAAGCACACTGAAGTATACAGAACAGTGACACTATGAAGCAACCATATAAACAAGTCTGCAAAATAACTAGCTGGCATCATGATGACAGGATCAAACTCACATATAACAATACAAAGCTTAAATGTAAATAGGCAAAATGCCCCAATGAAAAGGCACAGAATCCCAAGCTGGATAATGAGTGAAGACCCATTGGTATGCTGTCTTCAAGATACTCATCTCACATGCAAAGAAACACATAGTCTCAAAATAAAGGAATGGAGGAAAATTTACCAAATGGAAAACAGAGAAAAGCAGGGATTGCAATCCTTGTTTCTGACAAAAGAGACTTTAAACCAACAAAGATAAAAAAAAGACAAAGAAGGGCATTACATAATGGTAAAGGGTTCAATTCAACAAGAACTAGCTATCCTAAATATATATGCACCCAATACATGAGCACCCAAGTTCATAAAGCAAGTTTTTAAAGACCTACAAAAAGACTTAGACTAACACACAAAAATAGTGGGTGACTTTAACACTCCATGGACGTTATTAGACAGATCGTTGAGGAAGAAAATTAACAAAGATACTCAGAACCTGAACTCGGCTCTGGATCAAGTGGACCTGACAGATATCTATAGAACTCTCCACCCAAAACAACAGAATATATATTCTTCTCATCACCACACAGCACTTCCTCTAAAATTTATAAATAATTGGAAGTAAAACACTCCTCAGCAAATGCAAAAGAACTGAAGTTATAACAAACAGTCTGTTAGACCACAGTGCAATCAAATTAGAATGCAAGATTAAGAAATTCACTTAAAACTATATAACTACATGGAAATTGAACAACCTGCTCCTGAATGATTCTTGGGTAAACAATCAACTTAAGGCAGAAATCAAGAAGTTCTTTGAAACTAATAAGAACAAAGAGCCAATGTACCAGAATCTGTGGGATGCAGCTAAAGCAATTCTAAGAGGGAAATTTATAGCTCTAAATGCCCACATTTAAAAACTAGAAAGGTCTCAAGTTAACAACCTAACATCACAACTAAAAGAACAAGAGGACCAAGAGCAAACAAATCCAAAACATTGCAAAAGACAATAAATAACCAAGATTAGAGCTGAACTGAAGGAGATAGAAACCCCCCAAAATTCAAAAATCAACAAATCCAGGAGCCTGTTTTTTGAAAAAAATAACAAAATAGATATACCACTAGTTAGACTAATAAAAAAGAAAGAAGAATCAAAGAAACAAATCAGAAATGATGAGGATATCACCACTGACCCCACAGAAATATAAACAACCATCACAGAATACTATAAACTCCTCTATGCACATAAACTAGAAAATCTAGATAAAATGAATAAATTCCTGGACATATGCACCCACCCAAGACTGAACCAGGAAAAAATTGAATCCCTGAAGAGACCAATAATAAGTTCTGATATTGAGGCAGTAATAGATAGCCTACCAATCAAAAAAAGCCCAGGACCAGAAGAATTTACAGCTGAATTCTACCAGAGGTACAAACAAGAGCTGGTACAATTTACACTGAATGTCACTGATCACATAAACAGAACTAAAGACAAAAACCACATGATTATCTCATTAGATGCAGACAAGGCCTTCAATAAAATTCAACATCCTGTCATGTTAAAAACTCTCAATAAACTAGGAATTGAAGGAACATACCTTAAAATAATAAGAGCCATATATAACAAACCCACAGCCAATATCACACTGAATAGGCAAAAGCTGAAAGCATTCCCCTTGAAAACCAGCATGAGAAAAGGGTGTCCTCTCTTACCACTCCCATTCAACACAGTATTGGATGTTCTGGCCAGGGCAATCAGGCAAGAGAAAGAAATAAAAGGTATTTAAATAAGAAAAGAAGAAATCAAATTATTTTTGCGGATATCATGATCCTATATCTAGAAAACTCCATTATCTCCACCCAAAAGCTTCTTAAGCTAATAAGCAACTTCAGCAAAGTCTCAGGATACAAAATAAACATGCAAAAATTGCTAGCATTCCTATGCACTAAAAACAGGCAAGCAGAGAGTCAAATCATGAATGAATTCTCATTCACAATTGCTACCAAAAGGATAAAATACTGAGGAATACAGCTAACAAGGGATGTGCAGGACTTCTTTAAGGAGAACTACAAACCACTGCTTGAAGAAATCAGAGAGGACATAAATAAACAGAAAAACATTCCATGCTCATGGATAAGACTCAATATTGTGAAAATGGCCATATTGCCCAAAGTAATTTATAGATTCAACGCTATTCCCATTCAACTACCATTGACATTCTTCACAGAATTAGAAAAAAAAAATTTAAAAATTCATATGAAACCAAAAAAGAGCCCATATAGCCAAGACGATCCTAAGTAAGAAGAGCAAAGCTGGAGGCATCACACTACCTGGCTTCAAACTATACTACAAACCAAACAGTAACCAAAACAGCATGGTACTGGTAAAAGAACAGACACATAGACCAGTGGAACAGAGTAGAGAACTCAGAAATAAGACCTACAACCATCTGATCTTTGACAAACCTGACAAATCAAGCAATGGGGAAAGGATTCCCTATTTAATAAATGGTGGTGGAAGAACTGGCAGCCATATGCAGAAAATTAAAACTGGACCTCTTCCTTACACCGTATACAAACATTAACTCAAGATGGTTTAAAGACTTAAATGTAAAACCCAAAATTATAAAAACCCTAAAAGAAAATCCAGGCAATACCATTTAGGAAATAGGCATGGGCAAAGACTTCATGACAAAAGCACAAAAGCAATTGCAACAGAAGCAAAAATTGACATATGGAATCTAACTAAACTAAAGAGCTCCTGCACAGCAAATGCAACTCTCATCAGAGTGAACAGACAACCTACAAAATAGGAGAAAATGTTTGCAATCTATCCATGTGACAAAGACCTAATATCCAGAGTCTATAAGGAACTTAAGCAAATTTACCAGAAAAAAACATACAACCCCATTAAAACGTGAGCAAAGCACATGAACAGACACTTCTCAAAAGAAGACATGTGTTTTCAACTCCTAGGGAATCATGGCAGATGGGAGGCAGGACTAGATTGCAGCTCTAACTCAGACAGAGCAGCATGTGGAGGCTTGCATTATGAATTTCTGCTCCAGAACAACTGCAGGAATAAATCAGGAAACCTGAAAGGACCCACAGACCCCTGAAGGAAGCGGATTGCTCCTGCAGGACCCGGGAGACATGCCAAATACTCTGCTGGTATCCACGGCTGACAGACCTACAGATGTTTCACATCACAGGACTCTGCAGAAAATCCCCAGTACTGGCCCAGAGCCTGGTAGACTTGCTGGTTGGCTAGATCCAGAAGAAAGATAACAATCACTACAGCTAGGCTCTCAGGAAGCCACATCCATAGGAAAAGGGGGAGAGTACTACCTCAAGGAAACACGCTGTGGGACAAAAGAGTCTGAATGGGACAAAAAGAATCTGAACAACAGCCTTCAGCCCTAGACCTTCCCTCTGACAGAGTCTACCCAAATGAGAAGGAACCAGAAAACTAACTCTGGTAATATGACAAAACAAGGTTATTTAACACCCCCCAAAAATCACACTAGCTCACCAGCAATGGACCTAAACCAAGAAGAACTCCCTGATTTACCTGAAAAAGAATTCAGGATGTTAGTTATTAAGCTAATCAGAGACGTCTTTGAATTAACCCAACCCAATGAAGACAAAGAAAAAAGAGTAAGAAAATATGAATAAAGCCTCCAAGAAGTCTGAGATTATATTAAATGACCAAACTTAAGAATAATTGGTGCTCCGGAGGAAGAAGAGATATCTAAAAGTTTGGAAAATATATTAGGGGGAAAAATTGAAGAAAACTTCCCTGGCCTTTCTAGAGACCTAGACATCCAAATACAAGAAGCGCAAGGAACACCTGGGAAATTCGTCACAAAAAGATCATCGCCTAGGCACATTGTCATTGGGTTATATAAGTTAAGACGGAAGAAAGAATCTTAAGAGCTGTGAGACAAAAGTACCAGGTAATCTATTAAAATAAAGAAACCTATCAGATTAACAGCAGATTTCTCAGCAGAAACCCTACAAGCTAGAAGGGATTGGGGCCCTATTTTCAGCTTCCTCAAACAAAACAACTATCAGCCAAGAATTTTGTATCCAGTGAAACTAGGCTTCATATATGAAGGAAAGATACAGTCTTTTTCAGACAAACAAATGCTGAGAGAATTTACCACTACCATGCCACCACTACAAGAACTGCTTTTCAAAAAGTGCTCTAAATTTTGAAACAAATCCTGGAAACAACATCAAAACAAAACCGCTTTAAAGCATAAATCTCACAGGATCTATAAAACAAAAATACCATTTAAAAAATGAAGTCAAAAAACCAAGGTACACAGGCAACAAATAGCATGATGAATGGAATGGTACCTCACATTTCAATATTAACATTGAAGGTAAATTACCTAAATGTTCTACTTAAAGATACAGAATTGCAGAATGAATAAGAATTCACCAATCAACTATCTGCTGCCCTCAAGATACTCATTTAACACGTAAGGACTCACACAAACTTAAGTGAAAGGGGTGAAAAAAGAGACATCATGCAAATGGACAGCAAAAGTGAGCAGGAGTAGCTATAGTTATATAAGAAAAAACAAACTTTAAAGCAACAGTAGTTGAAAAAGACAAAGAAGGACATTATATGATGATAAAAGGCCTTGTCCAACAGGAAAATATCTCAATCCTAAATGTATATGCACCTAACACTGGAGCTCCCAAATTTATAAAACAATTACTAATAGACCTAAGAAATGAGATAGACAGCAACACAATAATAGTGGGGGACTTTTTAATACACCACTGACATCACTAGACAGGTCATCAAGACAGAAATTCAATAAAGAAACTGGATTTAATCTATACCCTAGAACGAATGGACTTAACAGATATATACAGAACATTCCATCCAACAACTGCAGAATATACATTCTATTAAACAGCACATGGAACTTTCTTCAAGAAAGACCATATGATAGACCACAAAATGAGCTTCAATAAATTTAAGAAAATTGAAATTATATCAAGCACTCTCTCAGACCACAATGGAATAAAACTGGCAATCAACTCCAAAAGGAAACTTCAAAGCCATGCAAATACATGGATATTAAATAACCTGCTCCTGAATGATCATTGGGTCAAAAATTAAACCAAAATGAAAATTAAAAAATTCTTTGAACTGAATGACAATAATGACACAACCTATCAAAACCTCTGGGACACAAAAGGCAGTGCTAAGAGGAAGGTTCATAGCACTAAATACCTACATCAAAAAGTCTAAAAGAGCACAAACATACAATCTAAGTTCACACCTCAAGTAACTACCGAAACAAGAACAAACCAAACCCAAACCCAGCAGAAGAAAGGAAATAACCAATATCAGAGCAGAACTAAATGAAACTGAAACAACAACAACAAAAATATAAAAGATAAATGAAACAAAAATCTGGTTCTTTGAAAAGATAAATGAAATTGATAGACCATTAGCAAGATTAACCAAGAAAAGAAGAGAGAAAATCCAAATAAGTTCAATAAGAAACAAAACAGGAGATATTACAACTAACACCAAAGAAATAAAAAAGATCATTCAAGGCTACTATGAACATCTTTACATGCATAAATTAGAAACCTAGAAGAAATGGATAAACTCCTGGAAAGATACAACTCTCCTAGCATAACTCAGGAAAAATTAGATACCCTAAACAGACCAATAACAAGCAGCAAGATTGAAATGGTAACGTAAAAATTACCAACGAAACAAGTTCAGGACCAGACAGATTCCCAGACGTATTCACAGCAGAATTCTACCAGACATTCAAAGAAGAATTGCTACCAATCCGATTGACACTATTTCCCAAGATGGAGAAAGAGAGAACCTTCCCTAAATCATTCTATGAAGCCAGTATCACCCTAATACCAAAACCAGGACCTAGCCCAAAAAGAAAACTACAGACCAATATCCCTGATGAACATAGATGCTAAAATCCTCAACAAAATACTAGTTAACTGAATCCAACAATATATCAGAAAGAAAATTCACCATGATCAAATGGGTTTCATTCCAAGGATGCAGGGTTTAGCATAGGCAAGTCAGTAAATGTGATACGCCACATAAACAGAAATAAAAACAAAAACACATGATAATCTCAATAGATGCAGAAAAAGCATTTGACAAAATCCAGCATCCCTTTATGATTAAAACTCTCAGTAAAATCGACATACAAGGGACATACCTCAATATAATAAAAGCCATTTATGACAAACCCACAGCCAATATAATGCTGAATGGGGAAAAGTTGAAAGCATTCCCTCTGAGAACTGGAACAAGTCAATGATGGCCACTCTCACCACTCCTCTTCAACATAGTACTGGACATCCTAGCCACAGAAATTAGATAAGAGAAAGAAATAAAGGGCATCCAAATTGGTAAAGAGGGAGTCAAACTGCTGCTGTTTGCTGATGATATGATTGTTTACCTAGAAAACCCTAAAGACTCCTCCAGAAAGCTCCTAGAACTGATAAAAGAATTCAGCAAAGTTTCCAGATACAAAATTAATGTACACAAATCAGTAGCTCTTCTATACACCAACAGTTATCAAGCTGAGAATTAGATCAACAACTCAACCCCTTTTAAAATAGCTGCAAAACTAAAACAAAAACAAAAAACATGAAAAAAACTTAGGAATATGCCTAACCAAGGAAGTGAAAGACCTCTGCAAGGAAAACTGCAAAACATTGCTGAAATAAATCATAGATGACACAAACAAATGGAAACACATCCCATGCTCATGGATGGGTAGAATCAATATTGTGAAAATAACGTTACTACCAAAAGCAATCTACAAATTCAGTGCAATACCCATCAAAATACCACCATCATTCTTCACACGATTAGAAAAAAAATTCTAAAATTCATATGGAACCAAAAAAGAGTCCAAATAGCCAAAGCAAGCAAAGCAAGACTAAGCAAAAAGAACAAATCTGGAGGCATCCCACTACCTGATTTCAAACTATACTATAAGGTCATAGTCACCAAGACAGCATGGTACTGGTATAAAAATAGGCACATAGACTAATGGAACAGAGTAGAGAACCCAGAAATGAACCCAAATACTTACAACTAACTGATCTTCAACAAAGCAAACAAAAACATAAAGTGGGGAAAGGACACCCTTTTCAACAAATGGTGCTGGGATAATTGGCTAGCCACATGTAGGAAAATGAAACTGGATCCTCATCTGTCACCTTATACAAAAATCAATTCAAGATTGATTAAGGACTTAAATATAAGACCTGAAAATTAAAATTCTAGAAGACAACATAGGAAAAACCCTTATAGACACTGGTTTAGGGAAGGATTTCATGACCAAGAACCCAAACCCAAATACAATAATAACAAAGATAAATTGTTGGGACTTAGTTAAACTAAAGAGCTTTTGCACGGCAAAAGGAACAGTTAGCAGAGTAAACAGACAATCCAGAGTGGGAAAAAATCCTCACAATCTATACATCTAACAAAGGGCTAATATCCAGAATCTACAATGAACTCAAACAAATCAACAAGAAACAAACAGTCCCATGAAAAAGTGGGCTAAAGACATGAATAGACAATTCTCGAAGATATACAAATGGCCAACAAATATGAAAAAATGCTCAACGTGACTAATGATCAGGGAAATACAAATCAAAACCACAATACGCTGCCACTTTACTCCTGCAAGAATGGCCATAATCAAAAAATCAAAAAAATAGTAGATGTTGGCATGGATGTGGTGAACAGGGAACACTTCTACACTGCTGGTGGGAATGTAAACTAGTACAATCGCTATGAACAACAGTGTGGACATTCCTTAAAGAACTAAAAGAAGAGCTATCATTTGATCTAGCAATCCCACTACTGATACCTACCCAGAGTCATTATAGAAAAAAGATACTTGCACACACATGTTTATAGCAGCACAATTTGCAATTGCAAAAATGTGGACCCAACTCAAATGCCCATCAATTGATAAGTGGATAAAGAAACTGTGGTATATATACACAGTGGAATACTACTCAGTCATAAAAAGGAATGAATTAATGGCATTCACAGCAACCTGGAGGAGACTGGGGACTATGATTTGAAGTGAAGTAACTCAGGAATGGAAAAACAAACATCGTATGTTCACATTCATAAGTGGGAGCTAAGCTATGAGGATGCAAAAACATAAGAATGACACAATGGACTTTGGGGACTCAGGGAAAGGGTGGGAAGGGGGTGAGAGATAAAAGACTACAAATAGCGTGCAGTGCATACTGCTTGGGTGATGGGTGCACCAAAATCTCACAAATCACCACCAAAGAACTTACTCATGTCACCAAACACCACCTGTTCCTCAATAACATATAAAAATAAATAAATACAAAGATATACATGTGGCTAACATATGAAAAATAGCTCAACATCACTGATCATTAGAGAAATGGAAATCAAAACCACAATGAGATATCATCTCACACCAGTTAGAATGGGTATTATTAAAAAGTTAAAAAACAACAGATGCTGGCAAGATAGCAGAGAAAAAGAAGTGCTTTTACACTGTTGGTGGAGTGTAAATTAGTTAAACCATTGTGGAAGACATCGTGGTGATTCCTCAAAGACAGCAGGCAGAAATACCATTTGACCGAGCAATCTCATTACCCAGAGGGATATAAATAATTCTATTATATAGATGTATTATGCATTATATAATACATTATATAGATATGTATTATATAGATGTATATTTATTACATAAATCATTCTATTATAAAGATACATGCACGTTTATGTTCATGGCAGCACTATTCACAATAGCAAAGACATGGAATCAACCTAAATGCCCATCAATGTTAGACTGGAGAAAGAAAATGTGGTACATATATGCCATGGAATACTATGCAGCTATAAAAAGGAAGGAGATTATGTCATTTGCAGAGACACGAATGGAGTTGGAAGCCATTATCCTCAGCAAACTAACGTGGGAACAGAAAGCCAAACACCATGTGTTCTCACAAGTGGGAGATGAACTTTGAGAACACATGGACACATCAAGGGGAACAACACACATTGGGGCCTCTCGAGGGGTGTGGGTGAGGGGAGGAGAAGCCCCAGGAAGAATAACTAATGGCTGCTGGGCTTAATCCCTAGGTGATGGGATGATCTGTGCAGCAAACCACCATGGCACATGTTTACCTATGTAACAAACCTGCACATCCTGTGCACATACACTGAACTTAAAAGTGGAAGAAAAAAAATAAAAAATATAGATATAAATGTATGGTCAAAAGAAAAAAAAAAGGAAAGTCTCCATTTCCTCTAATACCTTCTGTTTCAATATTAACTGGAAAGTGAGAAATCTCAGTGCCCTTTGCTTATTGATCAACCTCATAATATTCAATGCAGTAAGTTGTGAGATTTCTCTGAGAATGTCTTTCTATTGGAAAAATAATGGAAATATTTTGTAAGCTGTATTATAATACAACTATCATGTAGGCAGAGGCATTGTATTTCCTGTTTGCTTTTGTATCTGTATCAACATAGGATATCTGATCCATATAGACTCAAACGTGGTTACTGAGTAAGTCAGTTGAATTAAATTTATTCAAGTGGCCAATTTCATATAGAACTTTTAAAGATTAATTTCATGTGTAAACAATAATACTTTAAGTGTAGTGATGATAATATCAATAATATTAATACTTGGAATTTACCTAACGACTTTATATTTTTAAATCATCCATTCATTAAAAAAATTTTACTGAGAATTTTCTAGGTATCAGGTCCTATTCAGTGCAATGGGAATAAAGCAGTAAATAAGAATTCATGCCCTCACATTCTCACATTCTGGTTGAAGAGTAGAAATATCTCTTACATCTCTAATCTAAATGTAAGTATAATTGTTTATAATCCATAGATGAAGAAAATGAATTTCATATCTCTAAAAGGTCAATTTGCCAAACTTGTGGCACAAACCAGAAGTTACACGGCTTCAAGCACAGTAATTAATATATTTCTTATTCCTTCTCAGAGTTTGTGACACTTGATGAGGCTCCCTTCAAATGAGCAAGTATTGAAGTTCATGCCATGTGCCCAGCTCCTCCTGGATCTGTGAGGAAATATCTGAAACCTTTAAGATGCTGTGCATGTCTTATGGAAAAATGTTGCTCCATCATCCCTGCACTCCCTTATCTAGTATATTTCCCTCCAGAAGAAAACATAAGGACAGGCAATCTTCATAAAAATAGACTCCACCTATTTGGTTCATAGTTCTCTGAACCTAGAACAGGACAGAACTAACACTCAGTAAATATAATGAATATACATTAACTAAATGAATGAAAGAATCACAAAGGTACTTCACATAGATAGTTTTCTACTCAAGCATTAAAATGCCTCTTACCAAGGCAGCTTCCATATTTGAAATAGTGCCTCTTTTTTCAGTTCAAAGAGCCATGAGTGGTTTTGTAGCATCAGGGGCTCAATATCCTTTACGTAATACTGAAACAACTCATTTATCCAGGGATCACTTTCTGGAACATCCATCAATTTAAACATAGACCAAAACTAGTCATCAAGAAGAAAGTGAATCTAACCACCAAGCACAATGTCCCTAGTTCATACATGCTTTGATGTGCTAATACTTCATTCTTTGCATTTTTCTTAGATCCTCTTTCAAAGGACAAGCACTCTATTTATAATAATAACAACAACAATGACAGCAACATTAGGAATAGGAATGGCCACTACCCCTTCACTGGTACTTATGTATAATTTCTTATTTTGTCCTCCTACAAACCCTATGAGATGACTATAGTTATATGTCCATTTTATAATAAGGAAACTAAGGTTTAGAGAATATTTTTTAAAGTCAAAAAGATAATCTGTAGGGAAACAAGAATTTTAATGTTTTTCTATGTTTGTATTTCTCTAGAATATAATCTTTGCCTTCAAATATCTGATTTCATAACTCACAACAGCTAATAAATGGAGGGAGACATAGAATAAGATGCACATACACACACACATGTACACATGCAAACACATGCACACACAAAAGCCACAAAACAAAAATGCATAGCACTTCTGGGTATTTTGTTGTAGAGGCAAACAACCCTTCATCCCTTGATGGCTCCTAGGATATTAATTAAGATACATAAAGAAAATTCTGAATAATGAAGTAAAAGTGAAATTTCATTGATTCTTTTTGACTAAGGATAAATGAAAAAAATCTATATTTTTGAAAGACATCTAAGCAAGATTATTACAATTAGAAGGTTGGATACTTAAACTAAACTTAAGGTATCTGGAAAAACTGCTTATACTGAACAGCTCATTCGTGGCTGTAGTTGAAGTCACTATTACCACTATTACTTTATGTGTCTACTGTACACCCATGACATTTTAGCACAATATGCAAGGATTCAGAAATCTTATGGTGGGCATATGTATACAAGGTTAATTAAGAGAAGAGATTAAAAATAATAAATAGCAGCTGATTCTATCCTTAAGACTGAGTGAAACTCAACTTTAAATATCAATATTTAAATACCCAATCGTTTTAAGAACCAAATTCTTAGATATAATTTTTATTTCTACTGGGGCAGCTTGAACAGGTAAGTATTTCTTATTGAACAGTAGTAATAAAAGCAGGTTTTATTATTCTAGTCTCTCATTCTATTTACAACTCTTTGCTTGGCCATAGATTATATCACTAACAAAATCACTGGTGTTTAACATATAAGAATAATCAAAGTGAGTTTTGCCATCATGGCAAATAACTAAGGAAAGAGTAGAGAAAATGATGTTATTGCAAGTAAGCCCAGCAGAATTATTCCTGGTGGTTTGAGGACACACATTAAGCTTCCTTGTGCACTTTTCCCCTCTTTTTCTAAATAAATTTATTTGTGATATTGCCTTGCTAACTATATTGAGCAAATTTACCAATTTACTACTTCCTTATGAATAAAATCCACTTTTTCTCCATTAGAAAGCTATCCCAGTTCCTTCACTGGGTCTATTTTTCCCAATTAACAGTGTATTTGAACTCTATTACTCTACTCGCACCAAGCCACAGCCTCTCACCCAGTCCATACAAATCTACACTCTGGTAGGATGTTGCTGCTGAGCTGAGGAAGGACAGAGGTGGCATCATAGGTCCTGATATTTCCGATACAACCAACACTACTTCAGAGAAGAGTGACATCGATTCACTCTCAACTGAAGGCAAATATTTGCTGTTATTTAAAAAAAGCATTTTCATTTTTAGGCAAACATATTTGCCTACTTCTTCAATTCCCACTACAATACCTTGGGCTTTCTGTAAGCCAGAACAAATTCAACCTTCCCTTATCTTTTTATGTGTCAGCTTTGTGTATGGAAGAAGGCAACTTTTCAAACATATCCTGAAATCACTGATATTTTGTCTCATTTTTTCTCTTAATTTTTTTAAACCAACATCTGTGATACCCTGATGTAACCATAATTACAAAACGGAAGATTAGTCAACGACAAAATTGGAAAAAGGAGACATATTAATAGAAATAGAGAGATATTTCTCATGGAAAAATATACATTTACAGCAAATAGGAATAAATATGTGTCTCCCTTATTGTATTAAGATAACACAGACCAGACTTAAGTGCAAATAAAAAATGTAACTTCATGTCAAATGATTTTTTCTTTAACATGAGACGAGAAATGGACTTTTAATATTTGTTGTATTTTTTTTTTGCCCTTCAGGCTCTTTATTAAAGCTTTATTCTTTTTCAATACCTTCCATTTTTATTGTACTTAGTTTAGCATGGTTTATTACATTGTTTTGACTTCATTTGCTGTTTTTTTTTTTTTTGCTTCGTTTTATTTTTGCCAGAGTTGAAGCTGGGCATTGTTCCACATTTAATCTGACAGACAGTCCTGGCAAGTTCTACGGTACTTAGCTAATTGCTCAAAGATGTACCATTGCACCCCATTCATGCCTTGTACATGTCTCCGCATGACTTTTAAGGAACAATCCAAACATACTCTCCTCTGAGCCGAAGGAGATTTTTCAGATCAATTTGGTCTTCTCTGGAATAAAATTACTTTTATCAGTAACCAAAGAAAAGACTTTCACAATTACACACTGTCCTTCAGTGCCATATCCATTTATTATTTTTCCTTCGTTTGCAAACTGAGATATTAAAACTCTGCAGTTGTAGATTTCTGTGGACTCTGTGCCTGTAAGGAAACACTCTGCAGCATGGGAGAGAATATGGCTCATCAGGAATCATAGCCTTACTACAAAAATCTGTCCAAGTTGCCACTTAAAGAAAATTACCATGTGCCTTTTTTAGTTCTCCAGAAGCAAAGCCTGAGATAAAGATTCATGTGCAAGTATTAGGTTGGTGCAAAAGTAACTGCAGTTTTGCCTTCACTTTTAGTGGCAAAAATTGCAATTATTTCTGCACCAACCTAAATAGTTTAAGGTAGCACTCCCAGGATAAAATGGTTAAAAAAATGGAGAAAGTAAGGGGAAGGGGAAGAAGTTAATAAGGTATGATTTCAGGCAAAGTCGAATCTCTAGCTGATTCTGCGGGGAACTCTGGAGTATAGTTCGCACCTCACAGTTTGTCAAAACTCAAAGCACAGGAGCTGGGCATTCTTGATCGATAAGTCAGCCACTGGCTACAATCTGCCCTGGAGGGGTGTGAGCTCTAAGGCATGCAGGAAAAGGTGGCTCTCCTAGCCAAGAGATAGTTATGCGAACAGCATTGCAGATACAGGTCATTAGAAGCGAAGTTCACAGAAGCTGGAGACAAATGCATGAATATGATTAACGGATTCCAAGGGAAACTTAAAAGAACATTGACTTCTACACCATGTCTACATCTCGACATATTTGCATATATTTTGTATGCTGTCATTCAGTGTTAAAATGTACTATGAATCTAGCTCAGTGTTGTCCAATAGAAATATAATGTGAGTCGAATGTGTAATTTTAATGTTCTAGTAGCCACATTAAAATGTAAAAATAGTATATATATATATATTTCAATGATACATTTTATTTTATGCAGTATATCCAGACATGTAGTTAATAAAAAATATTGAGACATTTTATGTTCTGTTTTTGTACTTGGTCTTCATAATCAAATGTGTATTTTGTACTTATTGTACATCTTGATTTGGACTAGCCTCATCTCAAGTGTGTTCAATAGCTACATGTGGCTAGGGGCTATTGCATTGGACAGCACAGATCTAGCTGGTTTCTTGAGCTGTTATTTTGGGCATTTACCAAGTGGTACAGTCAGAAAATTAATGTTTTATACTTACAATAAGTTGTTTCTATGCTATACTATATATGATATAATCTATAGTATAAACTGCACAGTTCTTGAACCATTTTACGTTTTCTGAAAATATCTTTCCTCCTTCCACAAGGGGGCCCCTTATGGCTACTCTTGTACAATGTGACTGTCCAGTTGGACACAACCGATTAATCAAGATAGACCTGACCCAAGCTGGGCCAATCATATTCACTTTCTTAAAGGATTGGGTGCATTCCCAGTGGCTTTACAGATTCTGATTCCAGCACTCTCTGAAGCGTGGCTTCATTTCTGCCCTTGGTTTTGGTGAAATATGACTGTAAAAATAAAACAATTCTTTATTTTTATTAAGTTGCTTGCAAGTGAAAGAATCATAACTAATAATGAAAATAAGTACCGGAAGTTCAGAGACACTGTGAATCTGACTGCATCAAGGAAAAGGACAATGAATCTTGCCCATGCTGGACTGGGAAGACATTAGGCCCTAAAATGACATTGATGTTCACTGTCTTGAAACCTAGACCAGTAGAACTTGATAAGAATTTAGGAGAATTGGATACAAAACTTAAAGATGTCATATCACGGCATGTAATTCCTCTTTGGAAACTCCGGAAAAGTGCAGCAGGACAAGGAAACGGGATAATCCAGTGGGAAGGAGATACAGAAAATTCATGTTTATATCCTTTTTACCGTAGAGATTATTCTTGACACAGTAGCCATAATGATTGATTCTTTTAAAATCTAAGTCAAATCATGTCACTGTCCTTTTCAAAATATTCTGATGATTCCTGAGTGAGAGATCACTCAGCCAAAGTGTGAGATAGCTAAAGTCCTCAAAATGACTCATAGTGGCCAACAGCATCTGGCTTCTAAAAATCCCTCTGATTATTTCTTACTATGCCTCTCCTTGCTCACTCCACGCAGTACCTTTCTTGTGGTTCATATATGTCCAGTCCCACTTTGAAGCCTTTGCATTGACTGAACCTTTATCTGAACCACTCTTTGCTTACTTCCTTCACCATATTTGATATATTTCTCAAACGTCACCTCTCCATGAAGACTACCCTCATCATTCTCTTAAAATTATAATCCTTTCTCATTGGCATCACTACCAAAATCTTCTAACCTTACTATAAGGTTTAAAAATTAATATCCTATATAGCTTATATTTGCATATTATATAATATATATTTGTAATGTGCATTTATTAAGTCTATTTATTTACATACTTTAAAAATTCTTCCACCACTAAAATATAAGCTCCATGAGGTCAGGGATTTTTTTTTCCATTTATGTATACCACTAATGAATAAAATGGTATATACTTAAATCACAACACATACATATATGTGTTCAAGAACTGTGTGGTTTATACCATAGATTATACCATATGTAGTATAGTGTAGAAACAACTTATTTTAAATATAAAACATTAATTTTTCTGACTGTACCACTTGGTAAATGCCCAAATAACAGCTCAAGAAACCAGCTAGATCTGTGTGCTGTCCAATGCAATAGCCCCTAGCCACATGTATATATATATATATATATACACACACACACACATACACATATATACACGTATATATATACGTGTATATATGTGTGTATATATATATATACACACATAGAGAGAGTTTATATATTGAGTAAATTAATCAATGGATGAATAATGAACACATACTGCCAAAATTAATTATCTGAGGATCCAAACAAATACATTTATTGGGCACATTGCTACACTGCACATTGCTACACTAAAAAATTATTTTTAGTCTTCTTTCTGCTGCTAAGATTGGCACACTAATTATGAAAATGTAGGGTCTTCTCATCAGAATGGAGATACATAAAAGGAACCAAAAGTATTCAAGTCTAGCAACAGCATGCCCACAAATCCCTTCAGGACACCTTCACCTGGATTTCACCTTTGAATTTGTAAAAGTTCATGTTGTTGCCCATTGCAAAGTGCAGTCCAGGAGCAGGAAAGAATTGCAGGGGTTTTGTTCCATATTTCATCTCTATTTCTCTTTTGTTATCTACTAGTAATGTCCAGAAAACAAATAAGTAAAAATAGAGATGATGTCAGCAAAAGTAGGGGAGTAGGCAACTCTAACAATTCATTCTTCAAACAGAAACAGAAAAATCAAGCAAAGTTGTCAGAATCAACTGTCAGAACCCTGAAAATCATAAAAGAATTACAATAACCAAGCAAATGCTGAATCAAGAAAAAGACCATTTAAAAATGGTAGAAAAGTGATGTAGCATTTTTACCTGCCCTTTTTCTACCCCTTCTCCAGTTTGGCAGTAATTTTGAAGACAGCAGCCCACTTTCCCAGAACCTCATTTCCTGATTCTGGAGGGAGTATTACACACCTCATTTGCAAAGAATTATGTCTGTTCTAATCTGTCTGGGGGCTGCTGGAAGAACTGACACAAGTTGCTTGTCATTGTTCTGTCTAATCTGGAACTCACACAGGGTGGAAAAACAGCATGCAATCCTTGAGAACCTTGTAAATCAACTGAACAAGCCAAAGTCACCTGGGGCAAAAGATTATGGCTGAAGCATACAGGAGAATACCCAAAGCATGGGTGAAAACATAAGAAGAGAGATTCTTTGGGAAAGTAGGCTACTCAAAGACACCTGTGTATACTGAAAGATTTAGAAAGGTACACATATGCCCATGACATGATACATGCTCAGAAAAGACCTGGGAAGGCCCTAAGCTTATCTACACATTCAAGAATCTCATTCTCAGATAAACAAAAGCTGAAGGAGTTCATTGCTGGTAGAACTGCCCTACAAGAAATCCTAATTAGAATCCTTTGGCTCAAATTAAAGAATATCAGACAGAAAATCAAAGCTATATGCATAAATGATAAATCCTGGTAAAGATAATTACATAAAGATAAAAGCTGGTATTATTGTATTTTTAGTTTTTGTTAACTTTATTTTTTATATGATTTAAATGCATAAAACAATATAAATCTATGTTAATGGATACATCCTATATAAAAATGCAACTTGCCACAAAAATAACATAAATTGGGGGGAGGGAGGAGCTGTATTAAAGCATAGTTTTTATGGAAACTTTGAATCTATATTTGTATCATTCAGACTAATTTCTGAGTGGAACCACTCAGAAAATATCTTTTAAGATACACACAGATGGCAATGAGAAAAAAATTAAAGTGGCACACTGCATACATATACATACACACATACATATATACACACATATATTTTTCAGACATTGGACAACAGGTAGGATAAGACTGTGATCCCTAAGAAAATGGTGATTAAAGAGCTGCTCTAAATCACTATCCCAGTTTTCTGCCTAGAGTCCATTAGCAAAGGAAGAAGAAATTTAATCAGAGCCTGAAGGTTTTGCTGATAAGAGAAGACAGAGAAAAAATCTTGGAAAGTCGGGGGTAACTAGAATAGGTGAAAGAAGAGCACCAGAGAACAAAGGATTACTCACAGGGAGAGCCACAGAAATCTGCAGAGGCCCTTTTGAGTCTCGGGCTAAATATTACACTCTACAGGGAAAGAGTAATCTTCTATGAAACCTAAAAAGAACAATTGCCAGGAAACTATGTGCTAACAACTTCCAGATTTCTTACAGGGCTGGGAGACATTCAAGTTCCTAATAGCCACAGCGAGTGAGATGGGTTGGCCCTGTGTCCCCACCTAACTCTCTTCTCAAACTGTGTTGAGGAAGGACCTGACAGGGGAGGGAGGGGTGATTGGATCATGGGGGTGGATTCCTTCATGCTGTTCTCGTGATAGCCAGTGAGTTCTCACGAGATCTGTTGGGTGTATGAGTGTTTGGCAGTTCCTCCTTTGCTTGCACTCTCTTTTCCTGCTGCCTTGTAGAGAAGGTGTCTGCTTCCTTTTCACCTTCTGCCATGATTGTAAGTTTCCTGAGACCTCCCCAGCCATGCGAAACTGTGAGTCAATTAAAACCTCTTTCCTTTATAAATTACCCAGTCTTGGGTATTTCTTTATAGCAGTTTGAAAACGGATGAATACAGTGAGAGACACTGAATTCTGAGCACATTCAGTAGAGATCCAAGTAGGTTACTGAAGCAGTGAGGCTAAACTAGCCTTGGAACAAAGGCTAATCTATATCCACATTAACAAAAGTTAAACACAAGCCTTAGAAATGACAAGCTGATCCAAAAGAAATTTAGCTGTCAAAACAAACTGCTGTGCTCTTCAAAGGTAGACAACAAAATCCAAGTACTCAACAATGTAACTTTCATAATACTAGACATCCAATAAAAAATATTAGATGAGTGAAGAGCCAGGAAAATGTGAACTATTATTACCAGAAGAAAAATCAGTCAACAGAAACAGATTTAAACACAACTGATGACTGAAATAGCATGTAAGCACTTTCAAAATGCTGTTATATGTTCAAAAATTAAGAGGAGAATAAGGAGGAAATCATGAGTAAACAAGTGAACAACATTTTTGTTAAAACTCCAGAGCTTAAAAATACGTTATCTGAAATTAAAAGTTCAGCAAGAGATGGAATTAGCAAAAAATAAACACTGCAGAGAAAAAGACCAGTCAACTTGAAAACAGAACAGAGGAAACTCAAGCACACAGAGGGAAGAAACACTGAAAAACTGACCACAACAGCAGTGAACTGCAGACATTATTGAGGTCTAACATGCTTAATTGGATTCTTAGAAAAGAAGCAGAATGGACAGGAAAATATTAGAGAAATTATTTAAAAATTTCAAATTTGTGAAAATTATGTATTTCTTTATTCAAGAAGCCTCACAAATCCTGAGGAAGAAAAATGAAAAAATGTGACACCAAAGCAAATCATTACCGAATTTAAGTCAGTAATAAAAAGAAAATAAAAACAGCCAGAGTGGGGGAAAGCCATATTTTGTATAGGAAAACAAAAATAAAAATGAATGTAGGCATCTTGTCAGAAACAAAGCAAGCCAGATGATAAAGGACCAGTAACCTTTATGTATTGTAAGGAAAAATAATTGCGAAGACAAAATTCTGTAGATAATGAAAATATTCTTCAAAAATGAACACGAAATGATGACGTTTTCTGACAAAAGCACTGCCAGCAGGCCTGTAGTCAAGAAATGTTTAGAGCAGTTCTTCATACCAAAGAAAAATTATACCACATAAAAACTTGGACATATAGAAAACAATAGAGTGTTAGAAATGGTACTATGTGGGTCGATATAAAAGTCTATTTCATGTTTAAAAAAATTATTTAATATTTTAACATATAAAGTAAAAATAATAACTATGTATCGTGAGGTTCCTAACATATAGAAATGAAAGGTATGCTAACAATAGCACAAAGGTCAGGAGGGAAATACAGAAGCATACTGTTGTATGTTTCTTACATGCTGTAGGATGTTGTATAATATTTTTACAGGTAGCAGGTAATAAGTTAAAAATGGATTTTTAGATCATAGAGCAATCACTATAAAATTAAATTAAAAATTAGATAAATCTAATAAGCCAGAGTGGACATAAGTTGGAATAGAGAAATATATTCAGGTAACACAAAATTATTCAGTAAAAGAGGAGAAAAGGACTACGTTATAAATGATGAGAGAATAAAAAAGAAATAGCAAGATAATCAATTGAAATCTAGTCATATTAATATTTACATTAAATATAAAGAGTTTAAATACTTTAATCAAAATATTGAGATTATCAGACCCGATATGAAGAAGTCACTGCTATAGTGCTGTCTATAAGAAACCAACTTTAACAGTATGGTACTGGTAAAATATAAACACTTAGATCAATAAAACAATATAGTTTACTGAGTGTGACAAAGATGCCAATGCAATTAGATAGAGAATAGAATCAAACATGGTGCTGGAGAAATTAGCTATCCAAATGCCTTCTTGTATCTTTACACTAGCCCAGACACTAGCTGAATGTAGTCAAGTGAATGACCCAAGCCAAAACTTATAAAATAATAGAATTGCCAAACTGAACCCTGTGCAAATTTCTGATGCACAGGGTATGAGAAAATAAACTAGTGTTGTTTTAAGTCACTATGTTTTGGAGTTCTCTGTTATGCAGTAACAGATATCTAAAACTTAAATTGGTACCTATACATGAGGTGCTGCCATAACACATATCAAATATATGTGACATTGCCATTGGGATTTAGTGGAGAATAGGTACTTAAAGGGCAATGAGAAGCCTGCTACTGGGTGCTAGAAAGGCATGAGTAAATTTGCTATGGTTTGAATGTGTCTCCCAGTTTTCATGTGTTGGAAGCTTAATCCCCAATGTGGCTGTATTGAACGGTGGAATCTTTTAAGAGGTGATTGTATCATGAGGGTCCTGACCTCATGAATAGATTAATCCACTTATGGATTAATGGGTTATCATGGGAGACAAACTGGTAGCTTCATAAGAAGAGAAAGAGAGACTTGAGATAGTACACTCAGCCGCCCATCATGTGACATCCTGTGCTGCCTTTGGATTCTTCAGAAAGTCCCGATCAACAAGAAGACTCTCACTAGATGCAGTCCCTCAATCTCAGAATTCTCAGCCTCTGTAACTATAAAAAATATACTTCTTTTCTTTACATGTTACCCAGTTTCAGGTATTCTGTTATAAGCAACAGAAAATGAACTAGTACAGAATTGTAAATAAAGGTTGGGGGAAAGATGGTTCGTGTTATGTAATGGCAGAATATTTAGAAACACTGTCATCTTAGGTGACTTAGAACAGGGATTCCTGACCCCCAGGCTGTGGACTGGTACTGGTCTGTGGCCTGTTAGGAACTGGGCCACACAGCAGGAGGTGAGCAGAGGGCAAGCAAGCATTCCTGCTTGAGCTCTGCCTCCTGTCAAATCAGCCAGGGCATTAGATTCTCATAGGAGCACAAAGCCTATTGTGAACTGCACATGCAAGGGATCCAGGTTGCAAGCTCCTTATGAGAATCTAATGCCTAAGAATCTGAGGTGGAACAGTTTCACCACAAAACTATGTCCCACCACCACCCCATCCATGGAAAAATTGTCTTTCATGAAATCAGTCCCTGGTGCCAAAAAGGTTGGGGACCATGGACTTAGAAGACAGAAAACTTACCCAGGATTCCTCCTAAGCTGTGTCCCATCTGTGCAGGACCCCACTGAAAATCGGACTGTTCAACTCACCTGGCAGCCACTTCCAGAGCCCCTGGAACTCTGGCCCAAGGCTTTCTGACTGACGCCTTCCCAGATCTTCTAGGCTTAGCAGCTGAAGACTGACACTGCCCGATCGCCTCGGAAGCCTGCAGGACCATCACAGATGCTCTGGGTAACTCTCACAGTGGAGGGTAAGTCTGTCCCTGTCTTAATCATTATGGAGGCTACCCACTCCACATTACCTTCTTTTCAAGGGCCTGTTTCCCTTGCCTCCATAACTGTTGTGGGTATTGACGGCCAGTTTTCTAAACCTCTTAAAACTCCCCAACTCTAGTGCCAGCTTAGACAATACTCTTTTAAGCACTCCTTTTTAGTTATCGCCACCTGCCCAGTTCCCTTATTAGGCTGAGACACTTTAACTAAATTATCTGCTTCCCTGACTATTCCTGGGCTACAGCCACACCTCATTGCCACCTTTTCGCCCAGTTCAAAGCCTCCTTCACATCCTCCCCTTGTATCTTCCCACCTTAACCCACAAGTGTAGGACATCTCTACTCCCTCCTTAGCGATCAATCATGCACCCCTTACCATCCCATTAAAACCTAATCACCCTTACCTTGCTCAACACCAATATCCCATCCCACAGCACGCTTTAAAAGGATTAAAGTCTGTTATCACTCACCTGCTACAGCATGGCCTTTTAGAGCCTATAAACTCCCCTTACAATTCCCCCATTTTACCTGTCCTAAAACCAGACAAGGCTTACAGCTTAGTTCAGGATCTGCGCCTTATCAACCAAATTGTTTTGCCTATCCACCTGGTGGTGCCAAACCCATATACTCTCCTATCCTCAATACCTCCCTCCACAACCCATTATTCTGTTCTGGAACTCAAACATGCTTTCTTTACTATTCCTTTGCACCCTTCATCCCAGCCTCTCTTCACTTTCACTTGGACTGACCCTGACACCCATCAGGCTCAGCAAATTACCTGGGCTGTACTGCCACAAGGCTTCACGGACAGCCCCCATTAGTTCAGTCAAGCCCAAATTTCTTCCTCATCTGTTACCTGTCTTGGCATAATTCTCATAAAAACACACGTGCTCTCCCTGCCTGTCATGTCCAACTGATCTCTCAAACCCCAGCACCTTCTACAAAACAACAACTCCTTTGCTTCCTAGGCATGGTTGGATACTTTTGACTTTAGATACCTGGTTTTGCCATCCTTACAAAACCATGATATAAACTCACAAAAGGAGACCTAGCTGACCCCATAGATCCTAAATCCTTTCTCCACTCCTCTTTCTGTTCCTTGAAGACAGCTTTAGAGACTGCCCCCACCCTAGCTCTCCCTGATTCATCCCAACCCTTTTCATTACCCACAGCTGAAGTGCAGGGCTGTGCAGTCAGAATTCTTACACAAGAACCGGGACCATGCCCTGTAGCCTTTTTATCCAAACAATTTGACCTTACTGTTTTGCCTAGCCTCAAGTTGGCGTGTGGTGGCCACCACCACCCTGATACTTTTAGAGGCCCTTAAAATCACAAACTATGCTCAACTCACTCTCTACAGTTCTTATAACTTCCAAAATCTATTTTCTTCCTCACACCTGATGCATATACTTTCTGCTCCCCGGCTCCTTCAGCTGTACTCACTCTTTGTTGAATCTCCCACAGTTACCATTGTTCCTGGCCTGGACTTCAATCCGGCCTCCCACATTATTCCTGATACCACACCTGACCCCCATGACTGTATCTCTCTGATCCACCTGACATTCACCCCATTTCCCCATATTTCCTTCTTTCCTGTTCCTCACCCTGATCACACTTGGTTTATTGATGGCAGTTCCGCCCAGCCTAATTGCCACACACCAGCTAAGGCAGGCTATGCTATAATACAAGCCACTAGCCCGCCTCTTAGAACCTCTCATTTCCTTTCCATCGTGGAAATCTATCCTCAAGGAAATAACTTCACAGTGTTCCATCTGCTATTCTGCTACTTCTCAGGGATTATTCAGGACCCCTCCCTTCCCTACACATCAAGCTCGGCGATTTGCCCCTGCCCAAGACTGGCAAATTGGCTTTACTCAACTAAAATACCTCTTGGTCTGGGTAGACACTTTCACTGGATAGGTAGAGGCCTTTCACACAGGGTCTAAGAAGGCCACCGTGGTCATTTCTTCCCTCTGTCAGACATAATTCCTCGGTTTGGCCTTCCCACCTCTATACAGTCCTAGAAGGACTTTATTAGTCAAAGCACCCAAGCAATTGCTCAGGCTCTTAGTATTCAGTGAACTAATGGTCTTTTAAAAACACACCTCACCAAGTTCAGCCACCAACATAAAAAGGACTGGACAATACTTTTACCACTTGTCCTTCTCAGAATTCGGGCCTGTCATCGGAATGCTACAAGGTACAGCCCATTTGAGCTCCTGTATGGATGCTCCTTTTTATTAAGTCTCAGTCTCATTCCAGACACCAGACCAACTTGGACTGCGCCCCTGCACCCCCTACCCAAAAAAAAAAAAAAAAAAAAAAAAACCTTGCCATTGCCATCCCTACTGTCTTCTGTCTAGTCATACTCCTATTCACCGTTCTCAACTACTCATAAATGCCCTGCTCTTGTTTACACTGCCAGTTTACACTGTTTCTCCAAGCCATCACAGCTAATATCTCCTGGTGCTATACCCAAAGTGCCACTCTTAACTCACTCTTAAAGTAAATAAATAATCTTTGCTGGCAGGGCTATGCTGAATCTCCTTAGGCACTCTCTAATTTGATGTCCTAGGTCCTCCCAATTCTTAGTCCTTTAATATCTGTTTTTCTCCTTGTCTTATTCCGTTCTTTTTTCAATTCATACAAAACCATATCCAGGCCATCACCAATAATTCTATGCAACAAATATTTCTTATAACAATCCCACAATATCACCCCTTACCACAAAATCTTCCTTCAGCTTAATTTCTCCCACTCTAGGTTCCCACGCCGCCCCTAATCTCGCTCGTAGCAACCCTGAGAAACATCACCCATTATCTCTCCATACCATCCCCAAAATTTTTGCCACCCCAACACTTCAACACTATTATGTTTTATTTTTCTTATTAATATAAAAAGACAGGAATGTCAGGCCTCTGAGCCCAAGCTAAGCCATCATATCCCCTGTCACCTGCACCTATACATCCAGATGGCCTGAAGCAACTGAAGAATCACGAAAGACGTGATATTTAAATGGCCTGTTCCTGCCTTAACTGATGACATTCCACCACAAAAGAAGTGAAAATGGCCAGTCCTTGCCTTAACTGATGACATTACCTTGTGAAATTCCTTTTCCTGGCTCAAAAAACTCTCCCACTGAACACCTTGTGACACCCACTCCTGCCTGCCAGAGAACAACCCCCCTTTTTCCTTTACCTACCCAAATCTTATAAAACGGCCCCACCCCTATCTCCCCTTTGCTGACTCTCTTTTCGGACTCAGCCCGCCTGCACCCAGGTGAAATAAACCGCCTTGATTCTCAAAAAAAAAAAAAAAAAAGGAAAATTTACTCAGTGAGTTTGTACCTCTAGCTAAGGAGATGTCTAGGCTGAATGGTATGAGTGCCAGTTATGTTTGTCTGTTTCATAATATGCAGATAGAGATGAACTAAGAGATAAACTGTTCAGTTTTCAAGTATTAATAGAAGCTAGAGAAAATAAAACCCACATTTGAATTTGATAGTATGGAAAATTAAACACTTTTCATACCCAGCTTCTCCAGAAAATAAAGATTCTCAAAATAAGAATTGGCCTCAGGGCAAGGACCAAATCTAGGGTCTGTCAGTAAAAGATGGCCTCAGGATCGGGTCAAAATCAAATGAGAAGTGCAACTGCAAATCCTGTGACAGGACCTCAGAAGAGTTTAATGGGGTGCCTTATGAACTCAAGCCAAAAGACTTCTAAGAATCTGAAGGGCATTGTATCACAGCAGCCCAAAGTAGAGTGTGATTTCTCTTGAAGATATGTGAAGGTGTGGTTTTTGTCTGATGAAGTAAACACTGATATGACTCATAGAAAACTTACAAAGTTTGTAAATGTAATTATACTGATGGAAGCACTAGCAGCTTGAACTAAAAGGACCAAGGACAGTTCAAAATAATAACAGGCTTCTGGACACCTACAGACAGGTGGTAGGATGAGAAAACCACTTAGGTACAAAACACATGCCAGTTTGATTTTAAAAGGATGATGCCAAGAGCACAGCCAACACACACACACACACACACACACACACACACACACACACACACACACACATTTTCCAAGGACTAAAATTGAGCCTTAATCAAGGAATATTTTTTCACCCTGGAATAAGAAAATTGATGATATGTGCCCTGGTAGATGACAGAATTTCTGCAAGCCAGTGACTGAAATGCATCTTTTTTATTTTTTAAATTACTTTTTGCATGGTCTTGTCCATTGCAGTTATTCTACTTCTATGTCTGCTTCTGTGTTATACCCTGGGGTGTGTAAGATCACTATACAGGCCTTTAGATTGAGAAGATGTATACTCATTCGGTTGACCCTGAGGAAAAACAGACAATGAAACTCATCCACGTTGGGTCTGATTTAGAAGACAATATCCTAGACCTCAAACCCAAGCATAACATTAAAATGGGGTCATACTTTTTTGCTTTTGTGGGGTAGGGATTGAGAATATTTTTCATCTGGGAAGAATGTGAATCATTATAAACCAGATTATGTTACATTGTCACCTTGATGGTCCCCAATAAATCCTGGCTGCTGAGATTCATGCCCTTTTCCATTTTTCTTCAGCAGGACCTGGACTAGAGTGAGACCAGGTAGGTGCCTATGGCACAGAATACAAGTGAGATCCGTGTACACAGATCCACTTACTCAGAGATGTGTCCAAGGCGCCTTATTTGCCTCACCCTAATCCTGACCCTTCTCTGGAATCTGTTCTCAGCCTGCGATTTGTTTTAACAAATAGAATGTGTTGGAAGTGACGCTGTGCTAGTTCTGGGTCTAAGTCTTATGAATGCCTGCAAGCCACTATTTTGTGCTCTTGGGAATCTTGAGTCTTCTAAGAAGTCCAGTCATACTACTGTTGAGAGCACATGGAGATACAGAGTGGACACTTCATGTGGAAGGGGAGAAGCTCTGAGACTAGAGGAGCAGAGGAAGATGCCCAGCCTTACTGGCATCCCAGCTCCCAGACGACCTGCCAGCTGAATGCAGTCATAGGAGTGATCACTGGCAAGACCAGCTGAGCCCAGCTCACAAACTAGAATTGTGGGCAAATCAAATGGTTGTTGTTTTAAGCCACTAAGTTTTAGTGTGTTTGTTAGGTAGCAATGGGAAACCAGAACAGAGACCAGCCGTGTCTGCTGTGGATGCTCTGATGGTTTAAGCAGCTGATATAAATCATGACAAGAAATAGCAGAGAAGGGAATAACATGAAACACAGCAGCAGGAAGCCTGGAAATATCTGTGAGATTTCCTTGCAGGTTCCTAGAGTCAGGTGGGCTAGAGGTCTGGATGCTTAAGAGTAGATGGGGTCAAAGACTAGAAATAGTGTCTTGTCACCAAGTCACTCTTTATCACTAATCAGGTTTGTCCTGGGGGCCACTTATCTAATAGTGCTATATACATGCACGTTGGTGTTACAACCACAAAAGAAAAAAAAATGACAGGTCAGGGACCTGATTGATTGTTCAACAGAGAGCATTTATGGTGCTTGGCCTGTGCAAACAGACTTACGAGCAGACAGGCTCAGACCCATCAGAGATTGAGCACAATAGCTAGGACGCAAATCTTTCTATATAAAATGTCTCAGCCCATACATACATGGATATGGTGCTGAAAGCACTAGGACCCCTGAGCCAACATAAGCACAACCTAGGCATCTTGCAATATCTAAGCTTTGGGCACTCACTTCTCCCCTGCTGTGATTATATGCCTGGCTCTAGAAGCACTGTGCAAATTATAGGACCTGGAGAGTCTAAACTGTAAATGAATGCAAATGAATGTGGCCTCCTAGGAAATAAAAATACAGGCTCATTATTTTGTTTTTCAGTCCAGAAAAGAACACACTTTGAAATGGCAGTTTCTGGCAAGAATAAAATAATATTAATAATAATGATAGCTCTGCCCAAGTCAATTTTCTACAAATGGCAGTCTGATAGGCGCTGGCAAAGTAAGGAAACATCAGCCGATCTTAAGCACAGTGACCTCCAGGGAACTTGCCATGAATCTATCATCACTGAGCCTTTTACCAGCAGCATTTATTCAGCCCATTTATTCCACAAGGTGGTGGGGACACAACTGTACCCCTGGTATAGGCACAGAATGCATTGTTAAAGGGTGGGTAATATATAAGGTGATGTAAACATGTTCCATTTTAAACACATCCAAATTGGCCAATTTCCTTGATCTTTAAAAATAATTTCAAAGCACCATGGTGATGGAAACATTTTGTTATCTTTAAAATGCATAGACCAGATTCATCTTAGAGATGGCTATACTATTAGAATATTTTATGGATGCCATTTCTGCAGGCTACTGGTACTAGGAGAACTTAACAAACGGTGCCAGGAATGTTTGCTGGGTTTGCTCAGCTATTCAGGTTGATTTCCTGGGGTCCCTGCTATAGGAGATTCCACTTTAGAGGCGATCCTGCCGGGCTGAGGTCTCTTATGAGGTCTCTATCCCTTTAAATCTTTGTTCAAAGCTTACCTCTCTTAATTACGTCCACCCAGACAACCCTATTCATACTCAAACCTGCTCCAGAATCCCTTGTATTACTGATCCTCCTATTTCTGCTGTATTGCTAAATCAATGAATTATTTTTTTGTTAACTACTAGTGCAATGCAAGCTCTATAAGGACAGAGGTTTTGGTATTTTATTTAACTGATGTATCTAACACAGTGCCTGAAGCTCAGTAAACGTGTGGAATAAATAAAGGAATGGGTGCATCTTTGTTAAGGCACTTTATTTCGCTGATATAGAAATCTCATCTTCTCAATGGGAATGATTATTTTTGTTTTCAGGACCTGTTACCTGCATAATAAAAAATGGTTCAGTGCAAGTCCAGTTCATGTTGGTGAGACCCAAGGAGGTTTGCTTTATATATACAGGCATACTTTTGAGATGTTGTGGGTTTGTTTCCACACCAATGCAATAAAGTGAATATGGTAATGAAGCAAGTCGCAGGATTTTTTTGGTTTCCCAGTACATATAAATGTAGCCTATTAAGTAAGTGTGCAATAGCATTATGCCTAAATAATGTACATTTCTTAATTAAAAATACTCTATTGCTAAAAAGTGCTAAAGATTATCTAAGCCTTCAGCAAGTTGTAATCTTTTTGCTGGTGGAGGGAGAGAGAAGGGGAAATGGCTGGTTGGTGGAGCCGTCAGAACACACTCAACATTAATCGATTAAGTCTGCCATCTTATGTGGGCATGATTGATGGTGCCCCAAACCATAATAATACCAGCAGAGATCACTGATCACAGACCACCATAACAGTTATAATAGTAATAATAATAAATCTGAAACATTGCAAGAATTATCAAAATATGACACAGACAAGAAGTGAGCTCATGCTGTTGGAAAAATGGTGCCAACAGAGTTGCTTGATGTGGGGTTGCCACAAACCTTCAGTTGGTAAAAATAAAAAAAGCAATATCTGTGAAGAACAATAAAGTGAAGCACAATAAAATGATATATGTTTTTAATCCCAATGAAAAACTTCCTATAAAGAGTTACTGATATCAGAGTTCAGTTTCTTGATTTTCAACATGGAAATTTTCTCCATAGATGTTCTAAATGTTAGTTCGCATGTGTACCGACATAATAGGTTTGAACTCATAGAACTCATTCACACGTGTTGAATATACATTTATTAAGAGTCTACTGTGCATTAGACACTGGGTTCAGTCTGTAGATGCAGAAATAAATCAATTGTCATTATGTGTCCTTAAGGAGCTCACAATGTGGTACAAGGCAAAGACCTGTGCAAATATACACAGCAATGATGGAATGCAACTGTGCTTCAAAGGAGGCCAGGAGCAGAATGCTGAAGGAGCAAAGAGAAAGAAGCCACGTGCTCTGCTTGCTGCAGAATAGATGATAAATGAACTTCTTCTTGGAGGATGAACAGATACTTGCCAGGTAGTCTGTGCGATGATGAAAGAAAGACCAGAGGAAAAGCATTCTGGGCAGAGTAGATCTCATGGGAAAGGAAATGAGATGGTCAAGGGACACTGGCACTTTGATTAGAACACAATGTTTTACGGAATATTGAATAGCTTGATAAAGATTAGTTATAGGGAAAGGTCTCTCTGAATCACTGGTCAAAGAAACCACATGCCTTCTCAGACTGCAAGACAACTCACTTAACTGTGATGGAATCTTCTACAGAAGCACTTGCTTAGATGTGGTTATGTTATACCCATATGCATGTAATGCTTTTGCCCAGGTAGCTCCATGTTCTCAGCTTGATAGATGCTGTATCAAATAGGTGTAGTGTCTGCAAATAGTAACAATTAGTGATATCTTCTAGAACAACCTCTTTGGTAAGCTTCCAATATATGTGTATGTGTGCATATATATAAAAATATATATGAATGACTTAAACACACACACACACAAACCCACACTTAAGGTTCAAATTAGAAGTTTTTGTCCTATAAGAAGGTTGAGAGTGCTTGTTATATTAATGATACAAAAGATGGTTTAGCTGCAACACGTGTTATCAGAAGTCTCCTCAGGGCTCTCTGATTTAACCTAGCTGGCTAGCAGATGAAACCTTCCTCTCTTGTATTTCCAAATGCACCTTCTCACTGGGACTTGGACATGCCCAGGAGTTTGCAATGGCTGTTCCTTCTACCAGGAATGTTCTTTACCCTGATGTCCATATGCATTGCTCCCTTATTTCCTTTTAAGTCATTGCTCAAATGTCACCATCTTGTTGTGGTTTACCTTGACCATTTTATTTAAAATATAAATTATTTTCCTACACAGTTGGTTGCCTCCCTGGGGCTCTGACACTCCCGATTGTCTTTTCTGTTCTCTATTTTTTTTTCTTTTTCATAGCAGTCATTCTCAAATTATGTGTTTGCAGGGTTGCTTCACGACCTCCTGAAGGGGAAGAGGTGGGGCAGTGGAACAGATAGGGTCTAGATCCCCAGCATTTATTTTAAATTAGCTCCTATTTTATATTATTTGACTCAAGGGCATATATCATATATCAAGTGTTCTGAGCCTTTAAAAAGTTAGAAAATGACTGTTGTAGATGAAAGTACACAGAACTAAATTCAGGAAACTTAGATTCCAGTCCTATATCTTTTACAGACAAACTGTGTGTGAACTTATGAATGTCATGCACTGACGTTGTACCTGTAAGATGATGGACAAAATCATGGTCTCTTAGTTCTATTTGAATGGAGTTTTTCTGTGATTCCGAATAGTTAAGCATACTCCCTGCTGCTACAAAACAAAGACATGGAGGCTTCTGAAAATGGTAATGAATATTAGAGCAAGAACTGACATTATCTAGTTATGAGGAGATGCATTCATAAATAATAAAAGGAATGTTCACATATGGACCAAGTGCCTAAATATAAATACAAATACAAACATAGTGATGGGAAATAGAGTGGAAACTGAATGCTAAAAGGTGAGAAGAAAGGTCAGTTGTGACTACTTGGAAACAAATATAAGATAATATAGGATTTTTGGCAATCCAGAGAAAAGAACTGAGGGCCTGGCTTTTCACATATTAATCTGGAGGAGGCTAAAATCATGCTGTATGGCCAAAGTCATGCATGTTTTGAGACTCATCTCACAGATATATCCTCCCACACTAGTAAGACCTTAAGAAATTTGGACCATTTTTGCATTTGTGCTTTTAATATCAAAAACAGCAGCAGCTTCTCTTCAGAATGTCCAGTTTCAAAGGAAACTGGATATCTTCTGACACATCCCAGGATCCCTGCTAGCAGCTGTCAGGGACATCCTATTCCAAGTCTAGAGCACATCGTAATGAACATGAGCCTTCTCTGATGGAAAGGACAAAAGAGAAATCAATAGAGAGTAACTTGAAACACTATAGACTTTCCTTGTGTTTGTGATATGTTCAAAAATTCCTGTCAGCCTCTGCTAAGCTTCATCTCCCCCTTTTGATTATTTACTTGTTTTGAAGGATTAAAGAACAGAACTCTTGTCAGAACTTATTTATCCTTATGATACCACATTATTAATTCTAGTCCAAATGGCTTGATATTTGAAAAGTTAATTGAATTATGGTTTACTTTTGCAGTAAGGAGAGCAAAAAATTTCTTTTTAAACAAGTGGAACCTTATGGGATCTTATTTAGAGTTTGGCCTCTAAATTCAGAAGCTGTTTAAAAATCCTAAATTTTCTCCTGAGTATCTTTATTTAGATACTAATATCATAAGCTGGATATCTCTCTTCTCAGATTATATCACACAAGAAATAACTCTGAAAACTGAGGATATGATTTTACTAATAAACATCATAACAGCAGCTAAGTAAAAGGAATATGGCATAATATTGGCAAACAAGAAGACAGATTTATTACAGAAGATGGGACTGACGTAACTCTATAATAAAAAACAAGTAATAATAAAATACTTACAAAATATAGATTCATTTTTAAATTGAAAAGAAAGAAGATAAAAACCGTATACTAAGTAGTTCCAGAATCAAAGTAATATGCCTAGTTACAGTCTTAGATATTAATGCCAATTAGAATAAAAACGTGAAAACTTAAGGCAGAAAAATATGTCTTTAGAAGCATACTCATAGTCTCAAATATGTTAATTATTGAACTATAAAAAATAAATTTTTCAAAAACAAGCTGCCTCCTCTCCTGCAAAGATTTGATGATAATATGTATGATAAATCACAAAGATAACACTAGAAATTAATATATTAGAGAATTGAAAAAACGATAAATTTATGCAGGAACTAGTTTTGGGGGTAAACTCTAAAAATAGTCAAAGTTTTTTTAAAGGTAATCAAGCAAAATTCAGAATTCAGAAAACTAAAACTACAAAAATCCATACATAAACAAGAGGGCACAAATATGGGACAGATTTAAAAGAATACTCCTATACATTTCTACAGCTAACATTGGAAAATCTATATGAAAAGGGTTATTTTCTATGCTTTTCTTAAAATAGAAGAGATAATTTAATAAATGTATTAAATGGGGAAATAAATTGAGCATGCTGTTAAGGATTTCCACTAAAACTGTGGGTCCAGAGAGCTTTAAATTCTATAAAATCAGTAAGAAACAGGTAACACTCAGGCTCTCTACATTTTTCTGCATTGTGGAAAGAAGTACATTTCTTCTCAATTAAATTTATAAATCAAGTATAATTTTCATAATGAATCACAAAGATAGCTCAAGAAAATCGACTCATTTTTCAAGAATAGAAATGCAAAATGTTTTAATAAATGAAACCAGCATGTTAAAATAATAACATACAAGTGCATAAAGTATATAAAGGAATGTGAGGCTATTTCAACAAAAGGATATATTAACATAATTTGTCATTTTAATAAGCAAAGAAGAAAAAATATTAATAGATGTTAAAAATAATTTCAAAAAAATTTATAGTAATTTTTTACATTTAAGAACATAAAATGTAAGCTTTGAGCAAACTGTCAAGTGAAGTATACTAACCTTACATGATGATTTCAAAACCATTAGCTGATGTCAATATGATTACATTCTAGAAGAACTATATATGCTATGACATAATATGAAACGTTATGTATTATCTATATAATAAGTATTGTTAAACATATTACAATACTATACTTAAATTTTTTCTGGTAGTTACAACCAATACAATAAAAAAGAATAAAAATAATAATACTAATTAAAATAGGGAATATTTTAAAAGATAATTCTTCACAGATAATGGCAATTTTACCTAAATCAAAAGGAGAAAACTGAAAGAAAATCTACTATAAATAGTGATAATTTTATAATTGGGTTACATACATAGTAAATATTTAAAAGTAACTAGTTTTTCTGTATAGCAACAATAACAAGTCAGATCATTTGGCACTTAAAGAAAACCAACAGCACGCATGTACATAAACACACACACACACACACACACACACACAAGACCATTAGAAGTCAGCAGAACATCTGAACCTGCAAGTAAATAAATTATTCAGGTAACAGAAAAGACCTTTAAATAAAATTTTTAATCAGAAAGATCAAAGAGCTAATTATTTAAAAATATGATTTATGTAATTCCAGCACTTTGGGAGGCCAAGATGGGCAGATCACGAGGTCAGGAGATCGAGACCATCCTGGCTAATACGATGAAACCCTGTCTCTACTAAAAATACAAAAAATTAGCCGGGAGTGGTGGCAGGCGCCTGTAATCCCAGCTACTCATGAGGCTGAGGCAGGAGAATGGCATGAACCCAGGAGGCAGAGCTTGCAGTGAGCCAAGATCGCGCCACTGCACTCCGGCCTGGATGACAGAGTGAGACTCCATTCCCCCCCCACAAAAAAAATGATTTAACATCATGTTATGGAAAGTAATAATCAGTAGAAAATAAAAATGTTATTATCTAAGGTAAACCTGGATGTAAAAATTCTCAACACAATACTGTCAAACCAAATCTAGCAGCACATCAAAAAGCTAATTGACCATGATCAAGTAAGCTTTATTCCTGGGATACAAGATTGGTTCAACATATGCAAATCAATAAATGTGATTCATCACATAAACAGAACTAGAAACAAAAACCAATGATCGTCTCTATAGATAAAGAGAAGGCTTGTAATAAAATTCAACAACCTTCATGTTAAAAGCCCTCAACAAACTAGGCATTGAAGGAACATACATCAAAATAATAAGAGCTGTCTATGACAAGCCCACAGGCGACATCATACTGAACAGGCAAAAGCTGGAAGCATTTCCCTTGAGAATTGGAACAAGATAAGGATGCCCACTCTCACCACTCCTATTCAACATAGTACTGGAGGTCCTAGCCAGAGCAATCAGGCAAGAGAAAGAAATGAAAGGCATCCAAATAGAAAGACAGGAAGCCAAACTATCTCTCTTTGCAGACTATATAATTCTATACCTAGAAAACACCATATTATTTGGCCAGAGGCTCCTAGATCTGATCAACAGCTTCAGCAAAATTTCAGGATACAAAATTAATGTACAAAACTCCGCAGAATTTCTGTACACCAACAACATCCAAGCTGAGAGCCAAATCAAGAATGCAATCCCACTCACAATAGCCACAATTAGAAGAAAATACCAAGGAATACAGCCAACCAAGGAGGTGAATGATCTCTGCAATGAGAATTACAAAACATTGCTGAAAGAAATCAGAGATGACACAAACAAATGGAAAAACGTTCCATGCTCATGAATAGAAAGAATCAGTATTGTTAAAATAGCTATACTGCCCAAAGCAATTTACAGATTCAATGCTACCCCTATCAAACTACTAACATCATTTTTCATGGAATTTGAAAGAAAAAAACTACTGTAAAATTCATTTGGAACCAAAAGAGAGCCTGATAGTCAAAGAAATCCTAAGCAAAAAGAATAAGGCTGGAGGCATCACACTACCTGACTTCAAACTATGCTATAGGACTACAGTAACTAAAATAGCATGGTACTGGTACAAAAACAGACCCATAGATCAACTGAACAGTTTACAGAACCCATAAGTAAAGCAGCACACCTACAGCCATCTAATCTTCATCAAAGCCAACAATAATAAGCAATGAAGAAAGGGCTCCCTATTCAATAAATGGTGCTGGGATAACTGGCTAGCCATTTGCAGAAGATTGAAACTGAACCTCTACCTTTCACCATATAAAAAACCAACTCAAGACAGATTAATGACTTCAATGTAAAACCTAAAACTATAACAACTCTAGAAGAAAACCTAGGAAATACCATTCTAGACATTGGCCCCAGCAAAGACTTCATGACAAAGACTAAACAAAAATTGACAAGTAGGACCTAATTAAAGTAAAGAGCATCTGCACAGTGAAGGAAACTATCGATAGAGTAAACAGACAAGGTACAGAATGGAAGAAAATATTTGTGACTATGCATTCAACAAAGATCTAATATCCAGAATCTATAAAGAGCTCAAACCAACAAGCAAAAAACAACCCCATTTTAAAAATGGCAAAAGACACGACAGACATTTCTCAAAAGAACACATACATGTGGCCAACAAGCATATGAAAACATGTTCAATATCAGTAATAATTAAGGAAATGCAACTCAAAACCATGAGTTACCCTCTCACACCAGTCAGAATGTCTATTATTAAAAAGTAAAAAACAAGCAAACAAACAAAACAAAACAAAACAAAACAGATGTTGGTGACGTTGCAGAGAAAAGGGAAAACTTATACACTGCTAGTGGGAATGTAAATTAGTCCAGCCACTGTGGAAAGCAGTTTGGAGATTTCTCAAAGGACCCAAAATAGAACTACCATTCCACCCAGCAATTCCATTACTGAATATATACTAAAAATAATATAAACCATTCTACCATAAAGGCATATGCACACATATGTTCACTGTAGCACTGTTTACAGTCACAAAGACAGGGAATCTACCTAGATTCCCATCAATGGTTGATTGGATAAAGAAAATACGGTACATGTGCACCACAGAATAATACACAGCCATAAAAAATATTGGGTCCTTTGCAGCAATATGGTTGGAGCTGGAGGCCATTATCCTAAGTGAATTAATGCAGGAAGAGAAAATCAAGTACTGTATGTTCTCATTTATAAGCAGAAGCTAAACATTGAATATAAATGGACATAAAGAAGGAAACAATATAAACCAAGGCTTACTTGTGGTAGAGGTCTGGGGGAGACTAAGGATAAAAAAGCTACCTATTGGGTATTATGCTGATTACCTGGGTAACAAAATTATCTGTACACCAAACCCCTGTGACATGAAATTTACCTGTGTAACAAACCTGCACATGTACCCCTTGAAGCTAAAATAAAAGTTGGAAAGAAAAAGAAACAGGAAGCAAAACAAAACAAAATAGTATTCCTGACAAAGGAAAAAACGGCAAAGAACTTAGTCTTCTCTTCAGCAACACTCTATGTCAAATGACAACAAATTAATATTATTAATATTTTGAGGGAAGTAGATTTTGAGGGAAAATAATTTTGAAGTTAGGATGCTACATCTATTAAAATATAAATCAAATGTAAATGAAAATTTAAAATATGTTCAAATGTACTAGAACTTAAAAAAAATTTCCATGTACTTATTTTTTGAGAAAAATATCTTGAGGTAACGCATTATCAAAGGAAAAAGGAATTCAAGAAAGAGAGAAAAAGAAGCAGACTTAGAATCAAAGCACAATGCACTTATACCACAAGTGAAATGAAAATAAATCATCGGACTTCAAATATAAAGCAGCCTTAAAACATAAAAATTAGCCCAACATAAAAGAGGAAATGAAATGGCCCTAAAAATAATGTTTGTTGTAAGAGATTGGATTTATTTTAAAGGCAGTTTGAAGATGCTAACTGTCAAAATGCTACAATAAAGACAACACATTTTATCTATTCACCACTAGCACCACCACCACCACCACCACAACAAAAACCAAAATATATCTAGAGAGAAGAAACTATCTGTGAATACCGTGAATCAACTGCAAAGAAAACTGAGATGTGGAACAGCTTTGAAGAATTGACAGACTTCTTTACTACAGAATTCTACTAATGTACCAGTTTTGAATATTATTAAAAATATTTTTTAAAAAGCTAGTAGTACATATTTTCATTAATGTTACTCTATCTCTCTTTTTTATGTACATGTATTACTTCTAGTTCTTATTATAATTGTTTTTAAATTTCTTCTAAAAATATCATTTGCCTTTTGTAGTAAGTTTGCAGAATAATACTATATTAATTGGGTGAGAAGTTTAGAGAAAACATTCCTCTTTACCTCTCAAGACTCTGGAAAGTCTCTCAATTTATATAACCCTTTCTTGATCTCAAAAGTAAGAGAAGAAACATACTTTACAGGCACAAATAAGAAATAAGCTACAACTGATTCATTTGTATATGTTCAATCAGGCTTACATTCCCAGGATAAACCCTACTTCATCATATATTTTTGGACTTCATTTACTAATATTTTGTGGAGGACTTTGACATCTATGTTCATGAAGAATACTGCTTGTTAACTTTCTTTTCTTAGACTGTATTTGTACTGTTTTGGCCTCATGGTAGTACTGGCATACTAACGTGACTTAGGACTTTTTTTTTTAACCTTTTCTGTTGTCTTGAAGTATTGGCATACAACTGTTATTACTTCTTAATTAAATATTTGATACAGTTTGCCAATGAAGCTATCTGGAAAAAAAACTTTTTTTGTTAAATTTTTTCGAGTTCAATTTATTTAGCAGAAATCGATCTGTTCTGTTTATCTGTTGTTTGTGAGTGAGCTAGAAAGTTTATGTACTTGAAGGAACTGGTTCATTTCATATCAGTTGTCAATTTATGGGCATAGATAAAGTTAGTTTTTCCTTATTATCCATTTAATGTCTGTAGTATTTATAGCAATGTTACTTATTTCATTCCTGATATTTGTAATTATTATTATTTTTTTAATTATTATTATTTTTTTAATTATTATTATTATTTTTTGAGACGGAGTCTCGCTCTGTCGCCCAGGCTGGGGTGCAGTGGCGCGATCTCAGCTCACTGCAAGCTCTACCTCCTGGGTTGATGCCATTCTCCTGCCTCAGCCTCCCAAGTAGCTAGGACTACAGGCATCTGCCACCATGTCCGGCTAATTTTTTTGTATTTTAAGTAGAGACGGGGTTTCACCATGTTAGCCAGGATGGTCTCCATCTCCTGAAGTCGTGATCCACCCGCCTCAGCCTCCCAAAGTGCTGGGATTACAGGTGTGAGCCACCGTGCCCAGCTGATATTTGTAATTATTGTCTTCTCTCTTTTTGTCTTAGTGTATTAGTCCATTTTCATGCTGCTGATTAAGACACACCCAAGACTGGGAAGAAAAAGAGGTTTAATTGGTCTTACAGTTACACATTGCTGGGGAGGCCTCAGAATCATGGTGGGAGGTGAAAGGCACTTCTTACATGGCAATGGCAAGAGAAAATGAGAAGGAGACAAAAGTGAAACCCCTGATAAAGCCATCAGATCTCATGAGACTTACTCACTACCATGAGAACAGTATGGGGGAAACGGCCCCCATGATTCAAATTATCTCCCACCAGGTCCCTCCCACAACATGTGGGAATTATGGGAGTACAATTCAAGACGAGATTTGGGTGGGGACACAGAGCCAAACCACGATTCTTCCCCTAGACCCTCCAAATCTTATGTCCTTACATTTCAAAACCAATTGTGCCTTCCCAACAGTCCCCCAAAGTCTAAATTCATTTCAGAAATAACCCAAAAGTCCACTTTCCAAAGTCTCATCTGAGACAAGGCAAGCCCCTTCTGCCTATAAGCCTGAAAAAATCAAATGCAAGTTACTTCCTAGTTACAATGGGAGTACAGGTATTCGGTAAATGAAGCCATTCCAAAGGGAAGAAATTGGCAAAACAAGGAGGTTACCGGGCCCATGCAAGTAATACTCTTTCTTTGCTACTTATCACCAAAGTTTACAAATACTTGAGCTTTTGAAAAACTATTTGGGAAATGAAACACCATGGCTTACGATGTTATTGAACATTTTTTAAAATAAAATGTTCTTCTCAATTTAGTTGTATCTTGTGCAAATTTAGTTGGAAATCTTTATTTAAAGTAATTAACAAATGGAATGTCAAAATATTCCGTAGCTGATGCTCTTAATTAAATGCAGTTATTGAAAACAAAGTTTGAACACAAAAGGGGATATGAAAATTCATGCCCACAAAAGCAATGGGTAAGCATGACAATAGCAGCCACAACAAGACAATGAAATTTCTAACTTCGCACATAATATCATCTTAGAATCCAAGACATGCCACAGAATCAGGCAAATTATTTTACAAGTTTACATAGTTAGGCTGAAATATTTATACCTATAAACATGAAAAATATAGAAATTAGTATCTTCATTCTAGAACATTATTTTCTGAGCTCAATAGAAATACCAGTATCTACAGAGCAAATGTTCTCTCAACTAAAATACTAAGTTTTTTTCTACTTATGAGTAAAACTTAAAACCTTCATTCATTAAAAGTCACTAGTAACAGAGGAAAAAGGCATGTCACACATCTGGGAAAAAAATTCTGACAAAGATTTGTATTCAATACAACAAAATAATTCCTATAAATCAATAACCAAAAGGCAGACCACCAGCAGAAGAATTGGCCAAAAAAAAACCTTGCAAACAACCACACCAACGACAAAAAGTATGAACAAATATTTCATGAATGAATATCACCAAAATATTAACAAATGTATAAAGAGGTGCTTGACTTCAGTACTTATGAGTGGTGTTCAAGTTAAAAATGCAACACAATACCACTACTCACCACTGGAAAGGCTAAAGGTAACAATGACTGAAAACAGCAAGGGTTCATAAAAATGTGGACCAATTGGGATTCTCATAAAAGAGAACACATGCACACTCTATAGACTAGAAGTACCAATCCTACCTGTATATCCAATAGAAATGTGTTTATAAGTTCATCAAAAGATGTGTAGCCTGGTGCAGTGGAACATACCTGTAATTAACTGCAGCTACTCAGGAGGCTGAGGCAGAAGAATCGCTTGAGCTCGGGAGTTCAAGACCAGCCAGGGCAAAATAGAAAGACCCTATTTCAAAAAAAAAAAAAAAAAGATGCATAAGAGAAGGTATATAGCACCACTATTTACGATAGCTTCAAATTGAAAATCACTATAGTGCAGAATAAAATATAATCTATATATACAAAATAAAATGTTTAGCCATGAAAATAAATGAACTATAACTATTCTCCAAAACATGATTGAATTTTACAACCAGTATCAAATAAAAGAAGCCAGACATGAAAAACTACATTTCATGTAATACCATTAATATAAAGTACACAAGCAGGCCAAACTAATTCATGGTGTTAGCAATGAGGGCAGTGGTGTCTTTTGTGGAGGATGGGTGTAGTCACTGGAAGAGGGCACGACGGTGGGCAGCTTTTAGAGCAGAGCGATTTTTTTCCTTTTTAATATGACGCTAGTTACCGTAACTACACAATTGTGATTTTTAAACTCCTCTGTATGTGTGCCTTACATAAATAAACTTCGTGCACCGCAAAGCCAAAAAGGTCTTAAATAAATTAAATAAAAAGAGTTAAAATGGCATACCAGACTAAATGTCAAATTTCTATAATTGTGTTTTCAAACATCTTGACTTGCATGAAAAATATTTTGGTGGAATGTCTATTTTTAAGTAGATACATTTATCCTACACTAAAATGAAATAACATTAAAAATGTATGATTTTGTGGTTTTTAAAATTGGTAAAAAAAATTGAAAATAATCATATAGCAACTTACTGGATGAGTTTATAAAGATTTTTTCAAAGGAAGGGAAAATATACAGAATAGAGTAGGTTTAAGGTGTCAGCAGTTTCAAGTTTATTATAAAATGCACTTGAGGCCAATTTATGAAAAATTGAAAATAATAAAGACATATCAAAAATTATTTAGAAAAATATCAGATCCTCTGTATTAGAGACAGAGCTAAAATTTGATGAAATACGTAAATGTCTTAAGAATAATTATTCTGCTTATGTTATATTTAATAATCAAGTGCACGAGATAATTTTTCATTTTGTCTTTTTTTACACAGTTACATGTTACTTTTTTTCTTTGGAAGAGCTTAATTTTTGAAACTAGTTTTTGAAGAGATTTATTTTATAATTTCACCAATATAATAATGTTTGTTAATCAATACATAAACATTTCACATTGATACATATCTCATATATACTTAATGATAATTCATATGGTCATTCTATGGATACAGAAATGATATAAAATATTGAATTTTGAAAAATTAATATAAAAACTTAAAGCATTTCAGCTTAAAATCTCCAACAAATTTTATAATGGAATTAGAAAGTGTATTCTAAAATATGCCTCAAAGAGCAAACGTCTTAAATGACCTAGTTAATTGAGAATAAAGAAAGACATATCATAAGAAACACCAAGAACTATTAGAAGCTAGGGTAACTAAGACAACATAGTCTTGATGCAAGAATAGAAAAATAGAATGAAGAAACAGAATAAGATCTTAGATACAAATGTAAAATATCTATAGAAAATTGACACATGACAGATATTGCAAAATAAATCACACGCTTGTAATTGGCAATGTTGTGGCAATTATCTCTATAGGGAAAACACTCTACTTCTATGCTATAAAGAAAACTAGTTGCAGATGAAATATTGACCTCAAAGTGAACAGCCAAACTTTAACTTCAAAAAGAAGATCTAGACAGGCAGCTTTTAATCAAAATTTTCATAAACCATAAGGGAAAAATTTAATCAGTATTATTAGGAAGAAATTAAAACTTCAGATAATGAAAATAGTAAAAAAAATTATATAAAACCTGCAAATATGTCAGTTGTATTGCATGTAGATAACAAAGAATTAGTGTGCAAATTGTTCAAAATTATCCCTAAAATAAGTTCAACAGAAACAATTCAATTAAAATATTGGCCAAAGAAATAAACAGTTTAGAAGGGTAAACCAAAATGACCAATTAATATATATAAAAATATTCACCCTCACTTGTCAGGAAAGATTTGCAAATATAGGCCATGATGAAATTTCAGATTCCATAGCCATAGAATTGCTAAAAAGTGTAAAGCCTGATAATGCTAAGTATTGACAAAGATGTGTAGCAACATATACACTTGTATATTGAAATTAAGAATTTTAATTGGTGTAACTACTTTAGAGAAACGTTTGGCAATATTTATTTAAGCTGAAATTGCATGAACCCTTTAACTAGCAATTTTACTTTCAGGCTATAACTCTTACATAGGTACTTGAGAAACCATGAATTAGAATGTTCATTTCACCCATTTGGGTGAAATGTGAAAAATTATAGAAAATAACCCTAAATGTTTAAGAAGACAGTGATAAAACCTATACTAAATAGTGGTATACTATATTAAAGTTTTTTAAAAACTAGATTTACATAATTCTCTAGAGATAAATCCTACAACTATAATTTTGAGAAAAAAAAGTGTCTCAGAAATGTGATTTTCTATAAAATTTACAAATACACTTAATTATACAACATGGACAGATGCATAAGTATTTAGTAAGTAAAGAAAATTCAAATAATGATGAACAGAAAAATCAGGATAATGGTTATCTTTGGGAATGCCTCACAGTGCAGGGAGGGAAAGGTAGGCACAAGAATACGGCGGAGAGAAGTATACGCAGTAAAAGGCAAATATTTTCATTGTTTTCTAAAACTTTGTGGGGGGTGGCTTATGTTGTCCCTCCATGGACTACTTATATATGTCTATAATAGTTCAAAATATAAAGGAAACAAGTAGAAAGTTATTCAAGACATTCTGATAGGATTTTTAAAAGCCAGTATATATGGTATAAAACTATTTACATTTGTAAAAGTATCTATGAATAAGTGTTTGGAACTATAAGAGAATGCATGAAGGAATATAGCAGGAGGCATTACCTTGGTTAAATTCAGATGAAAAAAATAAGAAATGACTTTCATCTCCATTTTCTTTCTCTGTAGTTTCCTATTTTTTCCATAATTTAGTCTTATGGTCTTTATCATCAAGGAGTAAGCGACCACAATCCCCAAACAGTCACTGTTTGAGTGGAAATGGGATTAGATAGTAAGTCCCACAAAGCCTAGGCCCTAGCTTCTGTGTTCCCTGCCGTGTCCTTAAGGAAAGTTGCTCATTCCCAATATGCATTGAGTTGCTAGAAAAAAAATAATAAATGAATAAATGAGTGAACAAAGCAAATTCTAAATTAAGCATTAAGGGAGTCATTATGGTACAGAATTTAACCAACATTTCCTGAAAAATTGGCTTTGCAGAAGAAAAATGCCTTTTTTTTTGCCCTCAGGAAGCTTACCCTCTAGTGATGGAGTCAGACAGGCAACAATATGATTTTGTTGTCCTAGAGCATTGTTAGGATTTAAATGTGTTGCCTATTTTCACCACAGAACACCCTCAAATCAAGCTCTTACCCTTTCCTAAATTGATGGATTTTGTTGGAGACTTGTGATTATATCATCTGCAGCTCCTTATTTCAGATTTAGGAAATCTGCCTTTGCATAAAAGGACACTCTGGATGAGCCCTTCTTTCCATCCAGTAGACAGGTATCTACGGTATCAATGTCAAGATCTCAGGTATGGGAACAATAGACATGTATAGTGTTCAACACTATTGCAGATGACTCTTATTCTCATATTTGCTGATTTCAAAATGAATCTGGGAGAGGTGTGGAGAGAGTTAGTAGTTGTCTTGCTTTAAAACTACTTCCTGAATTCTGCTTATGCCTATGATGTACTAGCACATAGCTGACCAATCCTCTCCATGAGAATGACTACAAAACTGGATAACATATATTTCAGAAAAAAATCTGTGTAAAGACCTTAAATATCTACCAAGGCAGGCAGGATATAAAATGCCAAAGTCCCCAAGGAAAGGTATTGAGGAGAGTATGATATTCTACTCTACTTTTTCACTTTAGTAACTTATTGAATCATTAACAAGATTTGTGGAGAGTCTAAGAACCTAGTTAGAAACAGCTGCTCCAGCTGATAACCAAGTTAAAAACAAGGCAGAGCTTTTGGCAGTCTCACAGGGAAAAAAAAGAAGAAATTGGTCTGCATAGACCTTATTTCTTGTGTGCCCAAGATCCCAAATAGAAGGGGAGAGAAGTGAGACCAACTTTTCCTCTTGATAAATTCTCTGATGTGTATTTTGTGCTGTCAGAGAGGTGGAGAAGCCAAGTAGAAAGTAGGTCATAAGGGGCTAAGAGGAGCTGAGCTATCAGCCACCTTATGGTATGAGAGAGATAAACATTATAATTGAGAGCACTTGAAGGTGAAGAGACCCTGATAAACATCCCATAATTTTATGTAGGGACTCCTGGCAGTCTAGGGGAGTCAACTGGACATGGCCTATGTCTTACCAAGCCTAAAATCAGCCTTGAGTTGTCACAATACAAGACTGGTGGTCTACTACTAATCTAACTACAAATAATAACCTGAAGGAAATATTCTCTAAAATAAGCAAATGTCATCCAGAGACTTTATATGCAGAGGGCATGGCATCTTTGCGTACTCAGCACGTGACATTCTTTTAAAAATTATCGAGAATTCCAAGAAAAAGGACAAAGATAAGAAATAAACAAAATAAACCTATCTGCAGATGATGCATATATTTAAGTCATCAGATATGGACTTCAGATAATATACAATTTGCCAGCAATCCAAGCACTTTGAGAGGCCAAGGCTGGCAGATCACCTAAGGTCAAGAGTTTGAGACCAGCCTGGCCAACATGGTGAAACCCCATCTCTACCAAAAACAAACAAACAAAAAATACAAAAATTAGCCAGGCATAGTGGCGGGTGCTTGTCATCCCAGCTACTAGAGAGGCTGAGGCAGGAGAATCACTTGAACCCAGGAGGCAGAGGTTGCAGTGAGCCAAGGTCACGCCATTGCACTCCAGCCTGGGTGACAAGAACAAAAAACTCCATCGCAAATAATAATACTAATAATAATGTATACTTTGTCTAAAAATAGATAGCAATGTAGAAAAGTTTACTAGAAGACACATATTTTCTTTGACAAATATGTATTTAGGTGTGTGTCTATTTTTTGAAAATCTCAATACCTAAAAATAGGAATGCCCTAGATGTGTTCTTCCTTTTTTCTCCCTTCCTTTTATTTTTTATTTTTTTGGCTTCTTAAAAAAAATGATTCTATATCTCCCCCTTTCTTGGTCTTCTATTGCTATGGCTTTTCTTCTCTTCCCTAAGTGATCAGGTCCAGTGGAGGCCATCAAGTCTTCTTCAGAGATGGCCTGGACTGGCCAGGCTGGGGGCATCTAAAACAAAAAAGGCAGACAGGGCTGAAGGGACAGATGGGGGCTGGTAAGACTTGAGAGGTTGGGGCTACAGAGGTGATCAAAGACTGGATCAAGGAAGTAACCAAAAACTGCAGGGCCTGTGAAATCAAACACGAAATTACCCATACAATATTTTTCCATGCATGTAAACTTACATGCAAAAATAACTAACGGCAAAAAATCAGGAGAGTGGTTCCTTGGGGAGGGAGGCAGTGACTATGGGTGTATAAACAGCGCTTCTGGCCTGCAGATTAATTTCCGTTCCCTCGTCTGGATAGGGAGGTGTGATTTTGTGTGTCTGTGTGTAAAAATTCACCAAGCTGCACATTCAGGATTTGTCACTTTCTATGTTCAAGTTATACAGTCATAAATTTTTACTTGAAATATAAATTCTGACCTGAATGTTTATGAACAAATTAGAATTAGCATAAAATAGGGCAGGAAGAGTTAAGTGTTTGGCAATGTGGCTATAGGTCTGGGAACATAAAATTGTTTGATACATGTATAAACTATAGGCAGCTCCACAAACAAAATGAAAACTTGGAGGCAGGAATTGATGAGGGAGGAAGCTAGAAAAGCAGACAGAAACAAGTACATGGGGGGACTTGAATATAATACTAAGAATTTTGGCTTCTGACCTGCAGAAAATGGGAAACATGGAAGGCTCAGGAGTGGAGAGAATTGGTTCAGAATGAGGAGTGAGTTTAACACTCCATCAAACAAATCATTAAACAAAATAAGAAGCTTAGGGTCAGAGAAGCTGTGAGGTGAAAGTTGGTGGCAAGTGTTAATTTTGTTAAACAAAATATACATTTTGTTTAAATGTATAACTGGACAAGTGTGACCATTTTAACAGCAAAATATAAATGTTTTTAATCTTGATAATTTAAAGATTATATCATAACTTACAAAAATGTGGTGGCATATGTAAGCAGATATTGAAAGAACATGTAAAAATATTGCTTTCCTATTATTTGATATGATTTGAAATTGATAGATTTATTAGACCTTATATATTTTAAGGGCAATGTTAGTAATAAAGGTAGCAGTAAAGCCAATGATATAAGAAATAGAGTCTATAAACATTACAGACTATCAAAACTAAAACCCAAATCATACATACAAAGCAAAAGAAAACACAAACCATCGAGCTAATGACAGATGCTATAGGAAACATTAAAAACAAATGGAATAACACAAATGGCAGAATTCAGAACAAAAATATCTGTTACAGCAACAAATGTCAGTGGGATAAACTAACCTATTAAAAGAAAAAGACTCAGATTATATCAAATAATAAAACCCAACTATATGCCATATATATGAGACATATCTGAAATTAACTCAGAAGTTTGAAAGTGAAAAGATAGAGTAAAATCACATCAGACAAACACAAACGAAAAATAAATCACAGCCCAAAACAATGGTATTTAAGTTAAATCCAAGACAAAAATTTAAATGACTAAAGGATCTGTATAATAATAAAATTTAGAGACGCATACACGTCTAAGTGTTCATGTGATCTTCATGCATCAAATAACAAAACATTAAAATGCATAACCAAGAATTGTGGGCAATAAAAGGAGAAAATATAGAAACATGGTAACTAGCAGAGTTTAACTTCTCTTGCATTGCATGACTAATCCAAGTTACAATAGAGATTTTTAAATGCAATTTAAAAAGTACATTCAATAATGTGTTCTTGAACTTTTCCCTGCTGTATACCCGGAAGGTAACTTGTTTTTAAATACCTATGGGGCATTTGGAAACATTGGCCATATATTAGGTGACAGAAATCTTCCAAGAATTCTCAAATGAAAGTAATATGGATCATATTTTTAAAATAATTTGTATAAAAACTATTAAATAATTCCCAGCATAGACATGAAAAATTAAAAAGCCTCCAATCTAGAAACTTTAAAAATCCCTCTATTGTGTTAAAAAAATCGAAACCAACATTTTACAACATTAATCAGGAATTATGAAATAACTCCCAGGAAATCAATAGATTGTAACTAAAACTAAACTAAAAAAAATTATTCATGTTTACTAAACTAGAAAAAATGAAAATTATGGTTTCAAGGGAAACAAAATAAATTGAAGGTGAGTAGGGAGAATTTAAATAAAAGCAGGAATAAGTGAATTAAAAATTAGAAAAATTAGTGGAAACTCTAAAAATCACATTTTAACTAAAAAGTAAAAAAGGGAGGCTAGATGCGGTGGCTCACGCCTGTAATCCCAGCACTTTGGAAGGCCGAGGTCAGGAGTTCAAGTCCAGCCTGGGCAACATGGAGAAACCCTGTTTCACTAAAATTACAAAAAATAGATGGGCATAGGTGGCACATGCCTGTAATCTCAGATACTTGGGAGGCTGAGACATGAGAGTCGCTTGCACCCTGGAGACAGAGTTTTGGAGGTTGAAGTGAGCTGAGATCGCACCACAGCACTCCAGCTTGGGCAACAGAGCGAGACTCTGTCTCAAAAATAAAAAAAAGGTGGGAGGAGAAAGCATAAGTATCACAAATACCTCAAATTAGAAATGAAAATGAGGAAACAACCACAGATGAGGCCTGGGGAGTTTTTGCTCCAAGTCACAGCCACGCCAATGAGACTGGGAGATGCCGCGAGGCCCCCGTGGGCCCTGTGGACTGTCACCCAGATCTGAGGAAGTGCGTTTCTCTGTGAGCACTTCAAAAGGGAGACCTGAGTGAGCAACTACTACATATTCTTGCTGGCATATAGTCTATGATGTAGATACCTAATATATTCAACCAATAATTGAAATTCACATTGTCTCCTCATTTTGTTACCACAAACAATGCATCATAAAATATCTATATATACTTGTAGTAAGTTGGGTTTGTTGGGAAACGAATTCTTGAGTTTCTGAGAGTTGCTGCAGGAGGCTTTTGGGGAGGCGTTCCCAGGAAGAACATCTGTGAGGGGTGAGAGGACCAGGATTGGGCAGAAGGAGCCGCTGAATTGCAATACAGTTGTATCAGAGGACTTGAGGAGTTTGGGTGGCTCTGAAATCAGGTGCTCGCAGTTGGTCCAATTGATGCAAGGAGGCTAAGCCTCTGTACCTCCATAGTGGTTGCTGTCCCCAAAAAGGGGTCACAGCCTTGGATGGGGCAGCTTACTTTGACTGAGGGCAATTACTGGAGAGCAACTTGGCTGAGTGATTGCAGAGCTTTTTTCCTTATCATCTTAGCTAGGCTGGAACTACATTTCTCAGAATCCCCTTCCCTGTATTGCTCTAGGTTCCTTTTGGACAAAACGGAAAGTAGTGGGAGATAACCAAAGGCAGAGGTAAATGTGCTGCTGTTTTGCCATGTCTAGAAGTTGTTACAGTCCAGGTGGCATGGCTCACGCCTGTAATCCCAGCACTTTGGGAAGCCGAGGAGGGTGGATCACTTGAGGTCAGGAGTTCGAGACCAGCCTGGCCAACATGGTGAAACCCCATCTCTACTAAAAATAAAAAAATAATAATAAAAGAAAATAAAAAAATAGCTGGGTGTGGTGGCGCACACCTGTAATCTCAGCTACGCAAAAGGCTGAGAGATTGAACCCAGGAGACAGAGGTTGCAGTGAGCCAAGATCGTGCCATTGCGCTCCAGCCTGGGTGACAGAGCGAGACTTTGTCTCAAAAATAAATAGATAAATTAAAAAATAAAAGTCGGTACAGGATGCCAGACACAGACAGCTTGTGCACCTTTTTGCTAATCTACTAGCTCACCTGATTGATTAATGGATGGACCTATAATTTCCCCAACTCCCACCACATCTACTCTTTTGGCTTCTCTGACCCTGTGCAAGTGAGTATGCACATCTGTGATGAATGGTACTAGCTGCTCCTGAAAGTCTCCTGTGGCATTGAGGTTGGAGGTGGTGAGAGACTTGGACTCCAGTTTGTCTTCATGCACTGCAGATCACTGTCCCAGTTTCAGTGTGTTCTTCCTTTGTCCACGCCCAGCTTTCCTTTCTTTTTTTTTTTTTTTTTTTTGAGACGGAGTCTGGCTCTGTCGCCCAGGCTGGAGTGCAGTGGCGCGATCTCGGCTCACTGCAAGCTCCGCCTCCCAGGTTCATGCCATTCTCCTGCCTCAGCCTCCCAAGTAGCTGGGACTACAGGCGCCCGCCACCACGCCCGGCTAATTTTTTGTATTTTTAGTAGAGACGGGGTTTCACCATGTTAGCCAGGATGGTCTCGATCTCCTGACCTCGTGATTCGCCCGCCTCGGCCTCCCAAAGTGCTGGGATTACAGGCGTGAGCCACCGCGCCCGGCCCAACTTTTCTTTCTGACTGATGGTCTGGCTGACCTACAGTGACTTCAGGCCCAACACCAGATGTAGGGTCAGACATCTCCACTACTTCCCACCACTGTGTCACGTCTTGTCTTTATAATATATTCTTTATTTTATACCAACCATAGCAGGTCTGCTACACTAATTGAAGATACGCTACAACACTCCTGACACCTGGGGCATTAGTGATTCAGTCCTGAGGGGAGATCTGGGTGGTACACCACAGCATCCAACTATAGTACTAGTGCTTTATTTTAATGAAAGTGATTTCCAGGATTAAAATGGCTAGAATGAAGAATACATGTGTTTTAAATGTGATGGATGCTGCCAGATTGCTTTCCTCAAAAACAGTAGCAATCCACCTCCCTACAGTGAACATAGCAAAGCCTATTACCCGCATCCTACACAAGACACAATGCTGCTATTCCTTTTAAATTTTGTCAGTCTGATAGTTATAAATAGACATCTTACAATTTAAATTCACATTTCTCTCTTGTTATTAATTGGAGTCTCTCATGTTTGATGACAATCTGAGTACGTTCTTTTGTAACTTGTTTGTAGCTTTTGCCTGGTATTTTCTATCGGAATATATATATTTTCCTAGGGAATTTGTAAATTTTCTTTGGACATTAGAGACACTAACCTTTTATGTGTTATCTGAATTGGAAAAAAGTTAGTAAAAATCTATTTTTATCATCTATTTGACCTTGTTAATGTTATATTTTATCATCAATATTGTATTTTTTTTTAAATTGGAATGTTTAGTTCCCTGGGAATTCCCTTGGGAAATAGTATAAAATGGAAGCCCAGATAGGTTTTCTTCTGCTAGATAATAAATTCCACTAGGAACATTTATTAAATAATCCAACATTTTCCACAAATTTGGCAAAGACATTTTGGTATATTAAATATATGCATTTCTTGATTTTCTATTTAATTTTGCCAATAAAATTTGAATTAGAAATATATTTGTAAATTTTTAATCTGATAAATGCACATAAAATGAATGGCAAAGATCATGGTTAGTAAAATAAAAAGAAGTGTTACCATTAAAAACCAGGAACAAACTTACTTGTACTTAAATTGTTTTGAAAGTACAAATCAATGCAGTAAGAAAATAAGTTAAAGTATCAAGTATATACAAATGGAGGCAAATTTATTATTATTTGCACATGATAAGATTGTATACATGGAAAGAGAATCAGCTGAAGAACTGTTTTAATGGTAAGAGAATTTTAGAGATCGGCTGGTTAAAAAATTAATATATAAAATTAGATAGCTTCCTAGACACAAACAGTAAAGTTAGAAAATCAAATGCAGCAAAGATCTAATTTACAACAACAACAAAAGAGTTAAATTGTCTAGGAATAAACTGGAAAAATGTTCATTGTCTGTTGGAAGCAAATGATGAAACTCTACTGAGGCATAAATGAAGAAATTGAAAAAAGGAAAAGGCACATTTCTTATGGATACATAGGTATCTTGTTCACCAATTAGAGATCAAAAGTCACAAGCTCTCAGACAATTTGAACCAGCCTGTGCCAGTCACTTCAGTAAGAGGGATGAGGTTTCACTATCTTGGTTCATGCTTTTGGTATTGGTAAAAGTGCTTAAAAATAGGATTAGTGAAAAAAGTATGGCTAAGATGGAACAGTGGTCCTCAGAGTTAAGAACGCATCATAATCAAGCAAGGCTTGTTAAGACACAGATTGCTTGGTTCCTCTTTCAGAGTTTTCAATCTTATAGGTCCTGGATGAGGCCTCAGGTTGTATATTTCTAACAAATTCCCAGGTGATGTTGATGCTGCTGGTTCTATCCTTTGGAAGCCCCTGGCGTAGAGAAAGATTTATGCAAAAATCCCTTTCCAAGTCATACAGCATAGAGAGCCTGGAAAATGTGTAGAGTCACACTTATTTCAGAGAAAACATTCATATATTAGGTATAAGACTATTTAATCATTTCATTTTAAAGACAGTAAGCCTTGAGTTCTGGAGTGGGTAAATGAGGGCTGAGTTACCTGGCTATTCTGACTTTGGATGTGGATCTTTAATTCTCATTGCTGACAAATTTTAGCCACTGAGGTTTCCTCAAGGTCCCAGGTTTAAGAAAAGAAGAGAATTATCTAATCATTTTTGAGAAACAAAAAAAGCCCACAAAACCCTTAAGTATATACTGAGGGGATTTTAGCTCCCACTGGCCTGACAGCCTTAGAGAGCTGTCTAAGGATGGACTCAGGAATTAACCACAAGCAGCTAAGGGAATATTCAGTCCATTTGTCCATGTGCTCCAAGCTTCTGTTCCCAGGGTGACCTGAATGACATGGAGGCCAGAATTAATAATAACAAAAGCTACCACCTGCAGTGGGTTAGAAAAGGCAAAATCATTGTTGAATTGTGCCAGCCCCTGTTGCAGTCTGATGCTATTAACAAGGCCAGGGGGGCTTTGAATCAAGAGTGCTTGGAAAGCAAGGCAGAATCCCACCGAGAGAAGTGCTAACTAAAGAAAAACTGCTCCTCTGGCCCAAGCCACACACTGTAGGTGACCATATAAAAGGACATTTGAACCTGATACACCAAGTAGCCATAGCTTCCTAGAAGTCACAAAAGTGACATCTTTTTATACGTGTTTCATTACATGGTGGCCCCTGACTGTCTTTTGTTATCCCAGGTTGCCATAAGAAAATGCCATAGATGACTGGGCAGGGTGGCTCACGCCTGTAATCCCAGCACTTTGGGAGCCTGAGGCAGGCAGATCACCTGAGGTCAGGAGTTCAAGGCCAGCCTGGCCAACATGGCAAAACCCTGTCTCTACTAAAAATACAAAAATTAGCCGAGAATAGTGGAAGGGCCTGTAATCCCAGCTAGTTGGGAGGCTGAGGCAGGAGAATCGCTTGAAGCCTGGAGGCAGAGGTTGCAGTGAGCCGAGATTGTGTCACTGTATTCCAGCCTGGGTGACAGAGTGAGACTCCATCTCAAAAAAAAGAAAAAAAAAAAGAAAATACCATAGACTAGGTGGTTTAAGCAACAATTTATTTTGTATGGTTCTGTGGTCCAAGGTCAAAATGCCTGTTGATTCCGCTGTTGTTGAGGGCTCTCTTTTGGCTTGCAGACATCTGCTTTATGGCTGTTTCTCAAGTGGCTTTTCCTGGGTTCAGGCTCATGGAGATCTCTCTCTCTCTCTCTCTCTCTCGCTCTCTCTCTCTCTCTCTGACATCTCTCCTTATAAGGGCACTAATCCCATCATGGGTCTACTTACTTCTTACGGGCCCCATCTCCAAAGACCGTCATATTGGGGGTTAGTGTTTCTACACATGAATTTGCAGGGAAGGAAAGGGAGTAAAACCATTCAGTCCAAAATGCTGACCCTTGGTTGAATTACGCACCATGCTCCTTTCCCTTTAAAAATGGAATAAGAGAGAAAAAGCCTGACCTGGGCCTGAAAAATCCTACTTGTGCGAAGAAATGAGAATTGGTTATCTGGCTTTGCTCAGTTAAGCAGGTTTTATGATGGATAATTGTAATTGTGGGCAGCTTTCAGCACTGGTTGAAAAGCTTCCTCAAACCCCTTTCTGCAGCTCAGAGCAGATATTCTTCTCCCTTCCTTTTGCAGCTAGAGAAGAGGAGCAAATGGAGAGGCAAGGCGTGAAGCCCAGGGAACAAGGCTGAAAAAGGCTCTCTTCCCCGGCTGTCAGTCAGGTGGCTGCTTTGGTCCCAGGAACTGGCAGTTGTGAATTACGGACTCTCTTCCTCCCTGCCAAAGCTGCTCCCCCGTGGACCTCTCTCGTTGTTTTCTGATTATTTCAGATTCCTGTTAAACATCCCTGAGTTCAGAAGCCCTTGTTGTGAGGGGCGCGAAAACAAGCAGTTGACTAAACCACTGCACACAGGTGTCAGTGCAGAAGCAATGCCTTTTACCAAACAGCATGCACCCTAAGGCATTTCCAAAGTGCATTTCAGAGGCTTGAATGTCTTGGTAGAATAATAATAATATAACACAAAGATAATGTTTCATCTCATACAGCAGCAATTCAATGGAAATCATCTGACTGAATTTAAGGAGCAGCATAGTGAGTTTAGAATTGTAATGATTCCCCACTTTACAAACGCAGGCATTTGAATCCTGTAATTCTTCCTACCAGGGGATTTAGGGGTTATGGGGTTGTGAGGGCGTCAGACTCCACTATCATAAGAAAGTGCTGTTAAAGCTATGGTCTGAGACAGGAAAGGTGGCTGTTGCCCAGCACACACACACACACACACACACACACACACACTACACACACACACACACACACACAGAACAGCCAGAGTAATCTTGCCAAAATGGAAATTTGAGTATGTCACACAGATGAACAATGAGTTAACAACGGCTTGAAGGTGGTAAAATGCAATCCAGCCTCTGCCACAAGCTATGGGATGTTGGGCAAATCCCATCCTTCTCTAGATGCTGTTCTAAGATGAAGCTCTTGTAGTATAGGTTGTCAGAACGCTGAACATTTATGACATTCCAGGAACTTTGCTGGAAGCTTTTAAAATATATTATCTTACTTAATCCTTACAGAAAACCTGCATGGCTGGGAGTATTGTGATCCTCCTTTTACAGATAAGGAATACTGGAGTAGGAGAGTCAATTGCTTACTTAAAGTCCCATCAGCAGCAGTGAAGAAGTAGGGTATCAACAAAGGTCTGTTTGACTAGTTATTCACACATGCATTCCTTCACTTACTAAATTATTATTCCATGCTTACTTTGTCCTGGATACTGCTGTAAACAGAAGACATCAAAAGTAACTTGGACTCAACCCTTACAGAATTTATTCTCTGTGGAGGAGAGGGAGGGTTATTAATTAAATATGTAAACCTATACCTGTAAAATAACAGTCCTTCTAAGCATCGTTAAGGAAATGAGAAAACATAACAGGATATCCCCTAGTTTGGGAGTTATGGAAAAGAAGTAACATTTGAGATAAGACCCGATGACTGACTAGAAGTTAACTGAGTGAAAGAGAAGGGATGGAGATAAGACATTGGGTTATCAGCCTACAGATATGAAGTGAAGTAAGGGAAGTAGGTGAAATCATCCAGAGTTAAGACAGTGGTTTTACCAGCCTTTGGACTGCCTGAATTATAAACATAGCAAATGGTCTTGGACATATGTAGGTTTTGCCTGAACCCTCTACCTCACATGGCTACTGTGGGTATGAAATGATTATGTATTTAGTGTTTGGACCAATAGGCAAGCCACATCTTTACCAACTTTTATAAAGGATAGAGCATGAAGAGAAGCAAACCGAAGGTCAAATCTTGAGGGACATCAACACTTAATTCCTCAGTAGTGGAGGCTAAGCATGCAAACAGGAAGGGAAAGGAGCAGTGCAAACTCTGGACTGTCACAGAAATCGAGGCAGGAGAGTTTACAGAAGAAGGAAGAGGGATCAACTGGGGTTAAGTGCTGCTGAAATAGCAGGAAAGACACTCTCCTTCGTGTTGCTCACTGGATTTAGCAATGCAGAAATCCTTGGTGAGACTAGAAATACATTTTTAAAAAAAATCTTATAAATTTAAGGGGTACAAGTGCAGTTTGGTTACATGGATATATTACTTAGCTCTGAAGTGTAGGCTTTTAGTATAACCATCACACAAATAATGGACATTGTACCCATTAAGTAATTTCTCATCTCTCACCCTCTTACCACTCTCCCACTTTTCTGTCTTCAATGTCCAGTACTACACTCTCTCCATGCACATATACACATTATTTGGCTCCCACTTATAAATGAGAACATGCAGAATTTGACTTTCTGTTACTGAGTTATTTCACTTAAGATAATGGCCTCAGTTCCACCCATGTTGCTGCAAAAGATATGATTCCATTCTTTTTGTGGCATAGAAATATTACACAGTTGTGTGTATGTGTGGGGGGCATATTTGAAATCAAGTATTGGAGTCTTTCAATTATGTTCTTTGTTTTCAATATCGATTTGGGTATTTTGAGTCCCTTACATTTCCATATAACTTGTATGATCATCTTGTCAATTCTAGAAGAAAATAAGGCCGCTGGGATTTTGCTAGGCACTGCATTGAATTTGTAGATCAATTTAGGTGTTATCACTATTTTAACAACATTAAATCTTCTGATCCATGGCAAGGAGTAACTTTTCATTTATTTCTGTCTCCTTGAAATTGTAACAATTGCTTTGTAGTTTTCAGTATACAATTAATTATTACATGTCTTTGGTTAAATTTATCCCTAAGTATTTTATTTTGCATTTTAATTTAGGGGAAATTTAAACGTAAGTAGAATTGCATCTTAGTTTTATTTTCAGATTCTTGATGGCTAAGGTATAAAAATACTGAATATTGTTAGCTTATCCTATAACCCTGCCGAAGTCACTTATTACTGCCAATAGTCTTTCTTTGGCTTAACAAAATTATGTACAAGATTTTTTATCTGCAAATAGTGATAGTTTTACTTCCTTGTTTTCAATCGGGATGCCTATTACTATTATTATTATTATTATTATTATTATTATTATTATTATTATTATTATTTGGCTTGTCTCATTACCCTGGTGAGAACCTCCAGTACCATGTTTAATAGGAGTGGGTAGATAAGATGTCTCTGCCTCATTTTCAAGCTTAAGGGAAAAGCATCCAATTTCTCACCATTAAGTATAATGTTTTCCTCTATTTCTAGTTCGTTGACTCTTTTTTTATATCGTGAAAGGGTACTGAATTTTGTGAAATAATTTTTCACCATCTATTGAGATGATGATGTAGTTTTTGTTCTTCATGCTATAAACATAGTATTGATTTTTGGGTATTAATCCAGTCTTGTAATCCTAGGATAAATCCTTCTTGGTCACAGTGCATAATCCTTTTCATCTGTTTCTGAATTCGTTTTGCTGGTATTTTGTTGAGGGTTTTGGGTCCATATTCATAAGGGATATTTACTGTTGTTTTCTTGTGACATCTTTCTCTGGTTTTGGCATCAGTCTAATACTGGCCTTGTAGTATGAGTTGGGATCAAGTCCTATTTTGCCTGGCACGTCTTCTCAGCAAATATTCACATGAGCCCTATTTCCCTCTCTTAGAATGGAATCCTATGGTGCTTCAAGTACATATATGTGATTCGTCATCGACCTAGTTCAGGATGATCTCTATTGATGCTTCTCTGGAACTACTGCTTTGGTCTGTAGATATTTTCTGCCCTCTTGATGATTTCCTTCACCAGCCTAGTCACTTATCACTACCACAACATCATATGGAAATGTATGCTAAATGTCCCTGGGAAGGCTGGCCATGGAAAATGACTGTTCTGAATTCCTCCAACCCTTTTAACTCAAGCTGACCAGCTGATCCAGACTAAACAGTGAGAACACAGGAAACAGCAAAGATTGAAGAATGACCTTTTTGTTGTCATGACTTATGGAATAGTCAGATGTAATTAGCCTAGCATACTATTGAAAGGTACAATAGTGTATGGAATATACCTGATGCTACAGGAGGAAATGGAAAGAAGTAAGCTATACCTCTCCAGCAGAGGAACTAGAGAAAAGATTATCAGTCAGTGCTGAAGAATCTCATTGGCCCCACTTCCAAGGTAGTGGTTAGTTAGGATGGAGTGGGTTAAGACAAGTATAGTTTAGCCTTAAGTGGCTACCTGTAATGCTAAGTAAAACCATCTCTAGTCATTGGTACCGAAGTACGGAAAAAACACACAGACCTATAGGCAAGCATAGGGCTCTCATCTGGTAAGCTGAGATTAATGGTTCAGGTTTTGGCCCATCAGACTATACCAAATGAGGGGTTAAGAATCCTGAACACACCCACTTCAAAATGGATTTCTTTTCTGACTTTTTCTTTTTCTTTTTTTCTTCAACTTTTAAGTTCAGAGGTACATGTGCAGGATGTGCAGGTTTGTTACGTAGGTAAATGTGTGCCATGGTGGTTTACTGCACAGATCATCCCATCACCCAGGTATTGAGCCCAGTATCCATTAGCTATTCTTCCTGATGCTCTCCTTCCCACAACAGATGCTCAGTGTGTGTTAATCCCCCCCATGTGCCCATGTGTTCTCATCATTCAGCTTTCACTTATAAGTTCTCATCATTCACTTGTAAGTGAGAACATGTGGTGTTTGGTATTCTGTTCTTCAGGTTGCTGAGGATAATGGCTTCCAACTCCATCCATGTCCCTGCAAAGGACATGACCTCATTACCTTTTACAGCTGCATAGTATTCCATGGTGTATATGTACCACATTTTCTTTAGCCAGTCTCTCATTAAAGGGAATTTAGGCTGATTCCTTCAACTAGAAAATTCAATGAGAAATTTCCTTACCTGTCTTTGGGTTCTAGAAAGTGACTTTTTATTTGCCACATTTTCAACTATGCCTCTTATTTTTACAGTTAAGACTTTAAAAATATATATAGTCATGCATCACTTAAAGATGGGGATACATTTTAAGAAATGTGTCATTAGGCAATTTTGTTGTTGTCCAAACATTATAGAGTACAGTTACAGAAACGCAGATGATGTATACATTTTTATTTATACTGAATATTAATTATTTATCCTCTTTGATCTGAAATGCCAATATCAAGTGCCATATATCAAGTTGTTAGATACGTTTCATTATGATCCAATGGTATCACTATCATATCTGTGCTCCATCATTCACCCACACGTTGTTACATGGTGCATGACTGTACATCATTTGTCCTGTCTTCCCACCTCCCTGTTTCTCATTGTGGTTGCTATTTATTGTTTTTCTCTGGGTAATGGAGTATGAGGAAAGAAATAAACATTTTAAAAAGGTCTTGATGCTCCTTTTGTCTGTGATCTCTTTATTATCTTTGGGGGTAGAACTGGATGTTTCAAGGGAAGTTTTTCCACCATCTTAATTAGGGTGTCTGAAGTTCAAAACCAACAATCATCTTATTACTTGTTATTTTTTAGTAACCACAGGAGAAGAAATTAGAGGATCCTTGGCTCTAAACTCACACTGTTAAGGCCATCAACATTTTGATCTTTTTATTTTTATTTGTATAATAAAGTTATTAGACCAGGGTTTCTACGAATGTCACATGTACAACAAAAAGGCAAACTGAATTCCCCTGGGGATACATTTGGATCCTCTGAGAAGCTGAGTTACTAACTGCTTCAATAAATGAAAACTAGAAATACAGGCTAGTTTGTCTGTTTATTACTGTAGTAAAGGATAGATCACAGCTAAAAATGACATGGCTAGGAAAAATTTTAAATTCCCTGTTGATAAGGAAAAAAATAGACATTGAAACAGTTAAAGCTTAATGAAGACCTTGACAAAGAGCCGTTGTTAAAAACATAGGCTAAAAAAATTAAATAGAAATTAATTATAAAAAAGCAGTATGTCTGAATGCCATTTATGGACTTTTCTAATCTATCAAATAATTTCCACTTAAATTTAAGGAGAATGAAAGATGAGAAAGATTTATGGTTATAATGAAGAAACAATATTATGTTTCTAGGTAGCAGTGACAAAAATTTATGCTCTTTCCCATCAGGAATTAAATTTCAAAGTACGGTAGAACAAGAACAATATAGTCAAGGAATATGGAATTTTTGAGATATGTTCCCAAGATGCAATTCTTTCAGGAATATGAGAAATTAAAATCATGTAAACTAGCCAGCATTGGACAGGAAAATTGTAATGGATCTCACTGGGGAGCCAGAGTTGCTAATTTTTTCAGTAATTCATCACTGTTTCTCTAATTACGCTGATGCACGATCTGAAGATAGCTCCAAAATGGTCACTAGACAATGTGACAACACACACAGCCTGTGCCACGATGCATTCCAGACAGTCTTCACTGAGCTGCAAAAGTAAGAAAAGTAAGGTTGCCAAGGCCAGACTTGGGTTAGCACTGTGAGAGGCACTGGGGTGCAGTCGGTAAGGGAGCACACTCCCTGCCTGGGTTTGGATTCTGCCTCTCCTTCTTGCTCACTCTGTAGTTTTGGAGAATTCTCTCAACCGCTCTGCCTTTTATTTCCTCTTTATGGACCATGCATAATAGTAAAATCCATCTCATAAGATTACGTTTAATATGATGCATGGGACATGCTGAGTTGCTCTCAGAATATTAGCAATCATCATTATGGTTGTTGGGGTAATGCTAATAAATGTGGAGTACTGTCCAGTGGGAGATGACCTTTGGCTCATTCTGAACTGCACTGTTATTTAAGGCTTGATTTTATTTCTTCTTATTAATCTCTAGGGAATAATACTCTATGATGGTGGCATTTTGGATCCAGGCACTATTTCTTAATGTGAATTCAGGCCCCAAACGGCAGCCAGTTGGATGGAGTCCAAACCCCAAAAAGAAGGGACTGGGATTGGTAAGGACCTGAAAAATTGTCAAGGCAGCAAACAGATGATTTGAAGTTACAAGAAGAGCCGCCATCTCATCAGGAAAAGCAGACAGCAAATCAGGAAATTAAATTCTACAGACCAGGTTAATATGGGAGTGGTAAGAGCAATGCCTTACTGCTACAGCTTATTAGATATTAGGTAGCCTTCCATGAACCCTCAGGTGGTCTAGATATTAGGATGTGCCTCCCAAGGCCTTCAGGTGATTGTCTTGTATTTCTGTAGCATTCCACTCCCCCCCATAGTCATTATGTTTTCTGTTTCATCACCCAAACATGCAACAGCTGACAGACCACGAGTAGACACCTGACCTAAAGGCACACATGGGTAGTCTGGCCAGTGGCCCAGGTAGTCTCTGAGAAGTTTCCCAGAAACAATTATATTGTCAGTTTCAGGATGTGACAGCTGACCTGTTAGCAGAAAGGCATGGGTAAGAACTCACTAAACAAGAAAAAAATATGATAGCAACCAGGGATCTGTGATGTACACACAAATGGTTATGTAATAATTAGATGACAATAAAATATAATAACTTGTGTTTATCCTAGTGACTAAGTGATCAGTGAACATTAATATCACATCATGTTGGGTATACTGGTATTTAATAGTATAAAAAAGTATAATAGATGTTAACAAGATTTACATCTAAATTAGGATTTTGAAAATAAGTTTTTGAAAATTATGAAAAATGTATGCTGAACTCTCCATGAAACTTAACTATCCAGATTATTATTTCTTTGGTGTTTCTGGATGGCTAAGATTTAGCTATTATTGAAAGTAGTGACTGATGAAATAAATGGATGGTTGTAAGTGTTTTCTCTTTCTGAGGATATTTCACACAAGTGAACTTTGGAAGGCAAATACAGACCTACAAAAATTGATCACAAATTTATAAATGATTATAACTGGAAAGGAAGGGGAAGTGATAATTATTAATTATTAATCTCCTCCTGCAGGTAATGTCGCAAGGGATTTACCTATTCATACTTAAGTTTCAGTATTCACAGGAGATAGGCATAAGTATCTCTATTTTATAGATGAGAATACTGAGTTATTTGTTTGTACATCCTATGTTGCTGCTAAACAAATCATCCAAAACTTCGTGACTTAAAAAGAAATACTTTACTATGGCCTCTCATGGCTTTGTGGGTTGACTGGGCTCAACTAGATGGTGTTTGCTTGGGCTTTCTTTTGCATAGCTGGGGCTGTAGTCATCTGAAAGCTCTACTGAGCGGAACATCTAAAATGGCATCATTATTCTCACGTGTAGCACCTGAACTAAGATGGTTTAATGAGCAGGAGCCTAGCTGGGTCTCTCTCTCTCTCTCTCTCTTCCTCCTTCCATGTGGCCTGTCCACATGAAACCTGAGATTCCTTACAGCATGGCGGTGGGAGGCTTGTCAGACTCTTTATATGGTGGCTGTTATCCTCCAGACTGAGCTATAAGGTTGCTTATGTCCTGCCCTCAGAGTCTCAGTATGTGGGCCAAGCGTGGTGGCTCATGCCTGTAATCTCAGAATTTTGGGAGGCTGAGGCGGGCAGATAACTTGAGGTCAGAAGTTTGAAACCAGCCTTACCAACCTAGTGAAACCCTGACTCTACTAAAAATACAAAAAATTAGCTGGGCGTGGTGGCTCAGGCCCGTAATCCCAACTACTCGGGAGGCTGAAGCAGGAGAATCACTTGAACCTGGGAGACAGAAGTTTCAGTGAACTGAGATGGCACCGTGACAGAGTGAGACAATCTCTCAAAAAAAAAAAAAAAAGTCTCAGTATGCCACTCACTCCTCTTGGTAAAGCAATTCACTCAGGCCAGCCCAGCACAGGAAGATAAATTAGACCCCATTTGACCCTGGGAGGAGTGTCACAGAATCTATGGCAATCTTTTAAAAAGTTACACCATAGTAACCCAATTAGTATAGGAACTAAATCTCAGTATATCATTTAACAACATCCATATCACATTTAGGAAAATTAGCCCTGGAGCACATCTTACGTTGCTGATGCAGTAGCTGAGTCCCAAATAGACAAAGTCATGTAATTCAATTCACAATATTGTCTGGGAATTTTTCTACATGTAAGACTGTCCAGAATTGGTTTGTTCAAAAATAAGAAACAACCTCTAAGAAGGAGGTGCAAATTCAACTAATTTCAAGCAACTCAGCATAATGCACTATCAAAAATCCTACAGGGAGCTCTCCAGAGCAGGTTGTATATGCAGGGATTTGTAAGGCCCTAAAACCTAATGGCCATGCCAGGACAAAAACCCGCATGCATTCTGCTCTTTCTGCATAATCACCAGGTGGTTGAGACTTAGAACAGATGGGCAAGTCCCAGAGAGTGGCTCATGTCATACATCTGTGATGTTATGTTGGGGTGGAAAGTCCTTGTGCTCGCAGTAGCAGAAAATCCTGTGCTTCTCTCTGCATTTAGAGCCATGAGGAAAATCACCACTGACCTGTGAATATTCAAGAGGAAATCCAATAGTGATGACAGTCCTATGAACCCAAAGGAAAGACAGAGGACGGAGACAATTCCAGAATTTTAGTGTTTTTCATATGTAATAGGCCATACATACATGAGCATGTTTGAAAATCACCAAGAGAGGTGAGTACAAGAGATATCGTTGAAAATGGGGAGAAAATTGTTATCAGGTTTTTTTAACCAATGGTGATAATGAGAAATTAGACCAGACATTGTTATAAAAATCCGTCCCTACAAAACCATTTTATATAAAAAATAATGAGAACAGAACAGAACTAATTTAGTTAGCTAATTATCACATGCATTTCACATCAGCCCAAAAGCAACCAGAAACCATTAGCAGTACACCCCGCCGTTCTCATCAAACAGGGGATTAATGGGAACAAACCTGGAATTGGCTTTTGCAGAAATGAATCTACCATCTTCAAAAGGTAATAATCGCCACGGGCCTCCCCTTGTGATCTCCACTGTGCAATGAGGTTTCTCCTGGAGCCTTGAGGAGCAGGAGAAATCTTTTTCTTCCCCTCTTCCTGGTTGCCCCACTCCCACCCCAGAGTGCTGGAGGTATAAGGTGAATGAATCGCTTTACACAGATAGTCCTAGAGATTAATTCATCTCATTAGTGACAGAATAAAATCTCAATGTCTTTGGCCCCTCTTCTGAAACAGGCCTAGCAATCTACACACAGCCTTGATCATCTGTTCTTGTCAGAATATGAGGTTGGGAGGGCTTTTTCCCCCTTTGCATATATCTATACGTGGTTCATATAATTTGTGCCATTGCTCACCTGTCAAACATTAAGCTTCATTCATTTAGTCATCCATTCATTCAAGCAATCACTAATATCTGGTTTAAGCCACACACTATATTAGGTAATGAGAAAGGACGCACATAATCCCTGTATTTAATGAACTCATAATATATTGCGTAAGAAAAAAAAAGCTAGACAGCAGCGTGATGCATTGACATGGCAACTGTATCAAACCCCCCCTGTTTAGGACATGGATGAAGTAAGGGATCAGGAGAGTATGGCCTGAGGATTGACAACCACAAAGACAGAAACAAACAGCTAATCTGGGTAGCTCTTTTAGACAGAGGACAAACAACCCAGAAAAAACATAATTTTAAAATTATGGGTATTTGGCAGGCTTGGAGTATAGGGTTCATATGAGTAAGTTGCAGATGAAATCAACCTACTACTTTGTACTCAAAGTTTGGTCCATGAACCTGCACCATCAATAGCCCCTGGGATTTCTTTGGGAATGCATAGTCTCAGGCTTCCCTGCAGACCTGCTGAATCTGAATCGCATTTTGACCATATCCTAGGTGATTTGCATGTATGTTAGAGTTTGAGAAGCACTGGACTAGGGCACCCAATATCTGACATATTAGTTGGAAAATGATGAAAAAATTTTAAAAAGCTTCCAGTCCCTGACACACAAAAACCTGCCAGGAGGCAACTGCAGCTGAAGATCCTGAGAATTCTTATTTATCTGTCCTGTGCAATAGAGATGATACCTATCAGCTCATAGTTCTCAGTTAGCAACACTGGTTTTTGATGAGTTTGACCACATGTTTCCCTCATTAGTTAAGGTGTCTAGTAAGATACTATTTTGACAGTAAATTTTTAATCTTCATAATTTTTTTAACCCGTCATTCTTCTCCATTCAAAACAGACAATGAAGGAGCTACTGCCTCAGGTTAGATTATTTACCACAGAGCCCAGAAAACAAGTCAGTTCTAGTCTTTTGAGTATCAAGATGGAATATGCTTTGGGAGTTAAAGAACATAAACATTAATCTTCAAAATTCTGAGCCACAAAGAATTGGAGGCACAAACCTCAGGCTATTGGTGGTAGGTTGGGATGAAGAGATAAAAAGTCAAGCAACCTTGTTTCTAGACTAGGTAAAAAGTCATGGGTGGTATGGAGAAGAGAGTCAGGAGACCAAAGGGAGGACTTGGATGATTGTGAGTCCTGGATAAGATACCCTATATCCTGGATTCTAGACTGAGGCTTAGTACTCCATAGATTTGTGAGAGAAGCCCTGGTCCTTATCTCCTGGGTTGCTTCAGGTTTCCATGAGCTCTTAATAGGAAAGGAGAGTTCTTGGTGTCCCCAGGTACACAAGGGCAGTAGGATGCTCTGAAATTCCAAAAAGAGAAAAATGATAAAATGGATGAGGTATTAGTCAGAGGTCTCTAGAGAAATAGAACCAATAGAATAGCTATCTATCTATCTATCTATCTATCTATCTATCTATCTATCTATCCATCCATCTTCTCTCCCTCATCTATCCATCCATCCATCTTCTCTCTCTCATCTATCTATCCATCCATCCATCCATCTTCTCTCTCTCATCTATCTATCTATCTATCTATCTATCTATCTATCTATCTATCTATCTGTCTGTCTGTCTGTCTGTCTGTCTGTCTTTCTCTCCCTCTCATATATATAAAAGAGAGAATTCTCAGTCCAAGTTTACAGACCCAAGAATTAGGAGCTTTGATGTCTGAGGGTAGGAAAATTTAGATGTCCCAGTTCAAGCAAAGAGCAAATTTGTCCTTCCTTGGTCTTTTGTTCTATTCTGACCCTCAGAATGGATGATGCTGGTCCACATGGTGGAGGGTATTGTCTTTATTCAGTCTATTGATTCCAATGCTAATCTATCCAGGGATCCTCACAGACACACCCAGAAGTAACATTTTACCAGCTATCTGGGCATTCCTTGGTCCAGTCAAACTGACATGTACAATTGAGCATCACAGATGAGGACAGCAGTGAACATGAAGGGGCCTTGATGCCTGCTTTCAGAATGAGGAGCCACGATGTGCACAGATGGATAATTGAACATCTATTTCACCTTCATATCCAGCAAAGCTTGGTGTCTCATTACTGCTCCCCCATAATACCTAAGACATAGGCCAGCTGACCAAGTCTCCCTAAATCTATCGAGGTTAAATGTTTGTGCTTTTCACAACGGGGGCTTATAGCATATCTTTATTTATACTTTAGGAAAAACAGAGATATTCTATCACTCCACATTTGTGATGTGAACATTAATACCTGCTGCAGACATGTGTGGCTCAAGAAGAGGATCGGTCCCAGCCCGGATGTACAGATCTCATGTGAGCAGCCCACTGGCTGAGCAGACCCACCCATCATGAACATGCACAAGGGTGGCTCATTCCCTTGGTGTATCTGGCAATTCTGGGCAAGCTAATTGTGACTCTATCCATTTTTATTCCACTTAAGAAAGAACATAGAAAAACAAAGAAGTTGTAGTGATGCTATTGTAAGGAAAACATTGAATTGTTATTTCTTTATAAAATTCCATCAGTCATATAAGACAGTACTGTAATGTAGGTAACAAATGCTAGAGGACACACCCCAAATTAGTCAACACCCACATGTATTATGACACTGAAATGGGAATCCACTAGGTAAGAGGGGGCCATGGTTTGATACTCAGGCAGCCATAAAGTTGAGGTCGGGTGATATCTCACTCAGAATCTTTAGGGAGCTAATTTTCTCTCATGACAAATATCCCCTCTAAGGAAACAGAGGGAAATGAACATGTCCTGGTGTGTCATTAAATAAAGGACTGTAGTGATGGTGTACCAAAAGCAATGAATGTGGGATCCAGGCCGATCTGGATTTTATTGTTAATTTGATTTCTTTTACTTCCTGCGTGATCTTAAAACAGGGACCTATTTTTTTTCTGAACTTGAATTTTTGGATCTGTAAAGAATTGCTGTATGACATAACTATTGAATTGACTGCAGCCAAACAGATTTTCAATAACCGTAAGATCCTTCCACTATTATTATTATATAATTAGAATTGACATTTTTATGTTTCTCCAAACCAGTACACAGAGGGATAGCCAACATCCTTTTCCCTCCTTCTCCCTGTCTCTTAATCTCCTTACTAGGAGACTTCAGTTGGCTGGAGAAAAGAATGCTTAGTCACCCCAAACTGTGAGTAGAAGACATTCATTCATTCATTCATTCAATAGCTATTTCTTGAGTGCCTTCTTAGTTCTTGGAATTCGTTATTCTTAAAAAAATAATTGACTTGTGTGTGTTTTAGTGGAGGGTGAAAGACAATAAACAAAGACCTAAAAAGTAAATAAATTATAGAATATATTAGAAAGTGATAATTATAGAAAAACAGAAAAGGCATAGGTGGTAATAGGTGTAGGACTGGCGGGTGTAGTGGCTTGCAATTTTAAATAGGATGATCAGGGTAGGCTTCAGTGAGAGAATCTGAAGGAAGCTGCTATATGAATACTTGAAGATCTGAAGATCATGACAAACAGGGAGCGGCCACTGCAAAGGTCCTTGGAGAGAACATGGTGCATGGCATGTCTGAGGAATGGGAAGGAGGCCACTGTTGAAGGGGAAGAGGTCAGAAAGAGGGGGAGGCACAGAGAAATAGACCGAAAGCCTAACTGTTTTTCAGCATGAGGAATCATCTTGGCCGGGGTTTTCCTCTTCCTTGGTGGGGAAGTAGAGTCCTCTGATGAGAACCATTTTTCCTACTCCACTTGTTCCAGAAGCCTGCAGATAAAAGGCCTCAGCTGGAATAGGATGGAGCCTTCTTATTCTTGTCCTGCAATTGGATCCAACAGAACTACATCTCAGGACGGGGAAGAGGGACTCATGTAGCCTCTGACCCTTACTCAGAATCCCTCTCTGTCAAGGCTAGTGTCTCTGTGGACTCAGGCTTGTGACACAATTAGCTAGGATTACTTCAAGGGAAGAAGGGGAAGTCCAGGGATGAGAAGGAGGAAAAATAAAAAAAGTGATAACTTGCATGGTATCTGAAAAAGACCAGGAGGCTCCAAAGATGGAGGTGAACTTGCCTGCTATAGTCCCAGGCAGCTCACCTAACCCACCCAAGTCTCCCCCTATTCTATAAAATGAAGGTCAAGTAATTTCCAAGATTAGGTCAAGTTTAATCTCCAAGATTCTTCCCAACTCACAGAGTCTCTCTGCCCATGCATACCTTGTATTGCACATGTGACTGGTTACCTGGTTCTCCAGGGACCCTTTTCATGTTCTGAGCTAAAGCACAGCAACTGTTGTGGGGTGAATTGTGTTCTCTGCAAAATCCATATGTTGAAGACTTAGGCCCCAGTACCTCAGGATGTGACTGTATTTGGAGAGAGTCTTTAAAGAAGCACATAACTTACAATGAGATCATTAGGGTGGTCCCTGATCCAATCTGCCTGGCATCCTTAACAGAGAAGGAGATTTGGACACAGACAACTAAAGAGAAAAGACCACATGACGACATAGGGAGGGGAAGACAATTATCTACAAGCCAGGGAGAGAGACCTCAGAGGAAGCCAACCCTGTTGAAATCTTGATCTTGGATGTCTAGCTACCAGAATTGTGTGAAAACAAAATTCTGTTTCTTAAGCAAAGTGTAGTTCTAGCAAACGAATATACCAACAACATAATAGGGTCAAAACTGCACCCATAGAATCAGGCATGGCCTTGGAGCACATAGGGATATGGAGAAGAGAATGAGCATAGGAAAAGAGAACCAATCCCTTCTTTAGGGCATCCCAGCTAACGCTCAGCTCAGCTCTTGTCTCAGACTCTACTCAGTATATGTGAAAATGTACTTCCGCTGCTTTTCCCATGCCTCAGGATGTAACTAACCCGCAGAGGCATCCATACCTCTGATGCCTTCCAGGTGCAGCCGTCCTGTGGATCAACACTCCCTTCCAGACCTGAATTTGGACATGCATTCTGGGTTTAGCTCATATTCCTGTGTCCAGCTTGGCATGCCCTTGTTGGGTTACCCTTTTTGCTTTCCTATCACTGAACCTGATCTCCTTCTGTTTGGGGCTTGGTGATTAACCAGGGGGGCCCTATAATACAAATGAGATTCTTCTTTAATTGTCAGAGATATTCAAGGTGGCTTTATGTCAGAACCTCTATGGATGCTGTCTTTTTCTGCTAAGTAATAAAAAGGATGAGCAATATTTTCAAGTAGTCATTAAACATGCAGCAGTATTGTAATAATAATAGTATTAAATTTAAAAAATCATATCTCAGACTTGGAGTCAGTTATTCATTTTTCATGTCTTCTATACATAAATACTTTAAACTTGTAATCATAGAATAGATACAATTTTACGCTCTGACTTTCTCTCATTACAGTGTGGGTACTTTTATTTGTTGCTGTATAATATATACTATTGCTTTTAGAAGCTTCATAATATGACATCTAAATGAATGTACCTGGTCTTAAATGCCTTGTTGAACATTCAAGCCATCTTAAAATTCTTCATTACTGAAGTGAACATCTTGATCAAAACAGTGTTTTCCATCTTTGGGGACAATTTCATTAGAAAATTTTCCAGGAGGAAAATGATTAAGTCAGAATATCTGAGCATTTTTATAATGTTAAAAACACATCAAATTTCCAAAAGACTTGTCAATTCACTTTGCCTATGGCAGTGTAAATGTACTAGTTTAATTTCAACCTCATCAGAAATTGGTGTTTTTTCATTTTTCTTTTTTAGCAAAAGCAAAATGTGACCTTATTTTTGTTCTGATCATAATTCCTCCACCAAAATGTTCTATTTTAGATTTACTCAAATGTGTGAATTTATATTGAAGTTAAGATATAAATAAAGTTATGGTGGTGAGAAATAAATATTCAATACCCACTACCTGCCAGACAGTTTACTAGAGATTTTATACTCACTACTATTTAATCCTCACAATAACCTGTGCTTATTTCACAGATGAGTCACCAGATACTTTTCTTGGTCATGGAACTGATCCAGAGTCACAGGTCTAGTAGGTAAAACAGGTGAATTAAAACTCAAAGCTGCCTCCAGTTCTGAACTGACTGGTATTGTTAGAAAGTGGATTTACAGACATTAAGCATTGACACATAAGCTCATACTAGGTCAGAGGCTGAGACTCATCTGTGGGGAGGTGAAACAGCATTTGGGCTCAGAACTCAGAGATTCAGATACAGTGAGTCTGGAGTGTGGCCTGGAGGTCTGTATTTTATGTAACAGCCTAGGAGATTCTCACTGTCAGGTGTGATTTGCACTTTGCATTTGACACTAATTTTCCACTCTTAGCTATCGGAATCACGTGGAGAGCTTGATAAAACCTACAGATCCTGAAACCATGCTTCAGATCTGTTGAATAGAATCTTCCAAAGCGGGGCAGAAGAATATGTCTCCTAGCAGGCTCTCCAGTATGTTCTTTTTATTTTTTAGTTTTTTATTTTACGTTCTGGGATACATGTGCAGAACGTGTAGTCTTGTTACATGGGTATACAAGTGCCATGGTGGTTTGCTGAACCTATCAACCCGTCATCTAGGTTTTGAGAGTGTTCTTACAAAGCAGCTGCACAGGGCTCCTCAGTGGCATTTGGGAAGTCCTACCCTAGGATTTCACTGCTGCTGCCGGTTGGATCTGTGGGATGGGATCCTGTATTAAGTGACGGTCTTTTATAGGGCTCTTTGGTCACATAAATAGAAGTCTCTGGAATATAAAGTGCCAGAAGGATCTGGTGTGCCCACTAACTGAGACTGCTTGCGATTTTATAATCTCCCTGAAGATCACTATATGAACTTTGAAGACCTTTAAAAACCTGTAATTTATCATATTTCTTAACTATATTCATGTCTTAGTTCTTACACTGCATATGTTAAAAGTGTATTTCTTTCTTGCTGCCAAAAAAACACAATGTCTGCTCTCATGAAAAGGCGTGATTCTAAAATCCTCCTCCTTTTTGGGCCTCCCCCCCCATTAATTGTTATATTCACACTTTGGATAAAGAGCCTAAGATAAGGGTTTAATTTGGATTAATAGGATAATTACTATGTGACAAACGAATGCCAAATAATGTGAAGAACTGCTTTGTAAGGGAATTCTTGGTTTGACAAAGGTTTGCTTTCAGGTGTGTGGCCTGAATTCTAAACCTCAGAAATATTTTCCAGGCTTCTGATGAAATTTGTATTTAAACATACAATGCAACCTTGCCATTTTCCTGCATACTTTTACGAGTCAATTTTAAACGCGGCAGTGGAATCTTTCTACTATTCTTCAGGCTTTGCTGAGACAGCTGAATTGTCACCTTGACCTTGTTGATACCCCCAAGGGCAGTTTCCTGAAAATGAAGAAGCAGTCTCTAAATCTACGGCGGGGAGGAGTGCATTCTTTTCTCAAGATCATGCCTGTGTTCACCAGAGCATCCATTGTTTACGTGTTTCTCATTCCTGTTAAACTGTGAGCTCCATCATCTTCAAGGGATGCGCAGTAAGACTTTGGTAATAATGTCAAAATATCTTCAACACCTAACCACTTCTGAGCCATCACAATGCCATGAGTACTGTGCTAATTAGGCACAATTCAGAGAAAAGAGAAATGCAACTAAGAACATTTGCCAAAGGTCCAATGAACATTAAGTGACAAAAGTGGGATTCAAACTCAAAACTGCCTGACTCCAAACCCTAGTTTATAAGGCCCTCTTTAGTATCACCACTACCTAACCTGTAGTAGGTACTTAGTACATAGTAGGTATTGAGAGTAGTACTGGGAATAAAGGGTTAACATTGATTGAGGGTCTACTCTTTGTTGTATACAGTGCTCAGCTCTGCAGATGTTATCAACTCCTAGAACCTAACCACCACATTTCCATGTGGTCCTGGCTATAAAGACAGTGGCCATTTCTGTGGATGCGCCTACGGTGGGCTGGCTCTGGCCCCTATGCCACAGGCTGGTATTTCAGTCCAGCTCAGGGCTTTGGCTACCTTAATTACTCATTTATTTTTCTTTCTTCTCTCCTGACTTCCCCATTCTTTCTGCCCCTTGTGCATTTTATGCTGGGCCCATTTTTCACCTACCTGCACATTTTACTCTACTGCTGTCAATCACCTGAATCCCCTCCGTGTACATACAACATATACTGGGCATGTCTTGCACTAAACACTGTCCCTGTTCACAGCCCCTCACTGCCCCATGGCTTCTGTGCACACCTCTAGGTTCATTCCCAGTCACTGTGACAAGCAGTGCTCAGGACCACACCATGGGCTACCTGGAGTCACAAACTCTTCCCATCTCTTACCATTTTATGACTTTGGGCAAGTTACTTAACCTGTTTGTCCCTCAGCTTTCTCATCTTTGCAAATGTGATAATAATAACAGTACCTGCCTTCTCAGGTCAGGGGAGAATTAAATAATAGTTCTTGGATCATAATAAGAGCTCCCAGAGTGTCAGTCTTCCCATCGGCTTACTCTGACAGTTTCTCTCAATGCATCTCAATTCTGGTTGCTGAACAGGCTGTGTCCTTTGTAGACTGGCATTCCTCTCTGTTCCCCTTTATACTCACTCCTTGGCATTGTTCTTCCTTTACTTTTTAATTTTTTTCTGACTTTCCTTCCTGTTTCTTGTTAGTCTATTATCCCTGAAACCACACGTGGAGGTGTTTGTGCTTATATTGTATATGCAGTCATCAGACCAGTGGAAAAGTGAAAGGTTCAGTCAATTTTATGACTTGTTTTTAACAAAATGAATTGATTTGTAAACTGAATTAATAGAATCCATTACATACAGGAACTGTTTCATTAAAAATTATAGTTTCATCCAAGTAATTTTGTTTGTAGTTGTGTGTGTGTGTGTATGTGTGTGTGAGTGTGTGTGTTATAAGGGTGATGTCTACCCATACTGCAAATGGAGGCCAGGTCTACTGAGTCCTCAGTGAATAAGTGAGAAAGACCCCAAATTTCTCTAGGCCTCAGCTCCCATATCTGAACAGCAGGGATAGGTGGGCCTAATTCATAATGGTGTTTGGTGAAATACTTTGTTGATATTAAAACTAATGGAACTGAAGCAAAGTGCTAAAAAGAAAGCTTATAATCTGTTTTTCCTCTCTTTCTCTCTTTGGTTCTAATCATGAATATGTACAAACTATCATCCTATCCCTAGATTTCATGTCTCTTGGCACACACGGTAACGTGTGTGTGTGTTTGTGTGTGTGTGTATTTCTCCTTCTACATTGCTTATTTACAGGATTGTATGCCTCTTGCCTCAAAAAAATCTTTGTAATTTGAAGTTTAATGGGTACCATTAGGCATTTGGGAGTACATCCAAACACGTAAAAAGTATGGCACAAGAATATTGGCACCAAATATTCTTCAATAGTTGGAGACTCAGGCTCAGGTTGGTGATGCTATAGATGGTGGAATGTCAAAGAAGAAGATGAGACACAGAAAATAAAACAGAAGAAGCTCTTTCCTGGTCTCCTTCTTTAATTATGGAATAATTGGGTAATTTAAACGATAGGAAAGAGTCAAATTGGGAAAAGACTGGTGAAGATATTGCAATATTGGATAGAGGTCCTTATATAAGTCTTCATGACTTTTTTTTTCTAAAAAATGAAAGCCTATGGATTGGTATCCTGAGGCTAAAAATTCTCCTAATCCTTTCCGTATAAACCAGTCCATGCCTCCTATATATTACCTGAGGAGCTGTTACTATATGAATGGGAAGATTCTAAGGCTGGTAATAAAATACTGTGTAAGTTAAATGTGTTCATTTAAGCCTCTCAGCATCTATTCAACCCACTTGCAGGTTGTGATTTAAGTGGAGCCCTGACACATGACTCCAGGATTGGAGCGTATGACCCAGACTTAAGCCAATCAATTGCAGCACATTCTCCCTGCCGAGATAAAATTCTGATTCAATCAAAGCATGTGAGATACAATCAAATTTTTGCTGAGACCTTAAAATCTCTCTATTTCCATCTGACTTGAATCTGGAAGAATTTGATGTCAAGAACTGCCACTATTATCTTTCAAATTTAGAACATGTTCACTCAAAGGAAGTAGACGTATGCTGGGGCAAGAGAGAAACTGGGTCTAATGCAGTGGGGTATATCCTGTCACAAACATCTGTACTGAATCAGCAATTCCTAGTACATGAGATGGAAAAATAAGGAGAACATAGAGAGACAGAAAGAATAGAAGACAGAGGAAAACAACATTAAAAGAGAAAAAAGCGGGGAGGACTCTAATAATTCTTTAGTGCTTAATATGTACCAAACACCCATGCCACGCACTGTGTATGACTAACGTCACTTATTCTCACAGTAACTAGGTACTGTTAGTGTCATGTGTAGAGAAGAATTTACAAATATTGAGTTGTCCAAACTGATGAGTGCATTGTTTGCCTTGTGGAACATGAGCAGGCTTCTTCATCTCTATCTCATTCAGAGCTTTCCATAGTTCTGTGTACAGGCAACCTCAGAAATGTCAGAGAGTGCTATGGTTTCAATGTGTCCCCTCCAAAATCCTTGTTGAAATTTAATACTCATTGTGGTGATATTAAGAGTTGGGGCCTTTGGGGAAGTGATGAATTCCTGAGGGTTCTGTCATTCATGAGGGATTACTGTCTTATAAAGGAACTGGAAGGAACTATTGTGGGACCCTTTTTGCCCATCCATCCCTTCTACCATGTGAAGACACAGCATTAGTCCCCTCCAGAGGATGCAGCAACAAGGTGCCATCTTGAAAGCAGAAACCAGGCTCTCACCAGACACTGAACTTACTGGTATCCTAATCTTGGACAAGCCAGCCTCTAGTACTGTGCCTCTAGTTTTACGAACAAATAATACTGTGAAAAATACATTTCTTTATTTTTATTTTTTGAGACAGGAGCTCACTCCTTTGCCCAGGCTAAAGTGCAGTGGCACAATCCCAGCTCACTGCAGCCTCAACCTACTAGACTCAAGCAATCCTCCCACCTCAGCCTCCCAAGTAGCTGAGGCTGTGGGTACGCACCACCACACTTGGCTAGTTTTTAAATTTTTGCAGAGACAAAGTCTCACTATGTTGTCCAGGCTAGTCTCAAACTTTTGGACTCAAGTGATCCTCCTGCTTGAGCCTCCTAAAGTGCTGGGATTACAGGTGTGAGGCACTGCACCTGGCCTATTCTTAAAAATTACCAAGACTAGGATATTTTGTGTCATAGTAGTGCAGATGCACTAAGATAGCCTTCCTGAATCATACAGTAAGGAAGAGCTGAAATGTGGATTAAATCTGAAATTTATACAAATACATCTAAATGCACTATTTACTACATACATATCACTCTGAAATGAGGTGGTTTCTTTTGTCAGCATTAGCTAATATTTTCATTATTAAGGGAAGACTATATGATTATGATTGCTTGAGGTCCTGAGTTAAGATTATGGCACAACTCAAACTCAGATTACTCCTAGTAATAATGTGGGCAAATTTCTGGATATGGAAAGATTTTCTTGTCAGTTCCTGGGTTATTTGGTTTATTTTATATGACATATAATATTGATCTAATCCCAAAGCTTTATACCAAACCTATTCATATTCATGCATCCATTTAAAGAAGACAGCCACTACTCTGAAAGCCCTTGTTCTTTGGTGGCACAAAGATTTAAAGAATCTTGCCAATGTATTATCGAAGTCATTTACCCATGTTAAATGTATTCTTGTAACATAGAGGTTAACAAGTTTAGAAAAAAGACTACTGGGTTATGAATAAGAACAAAACCATGGTGACACTCACATAGATACAGTGTATGGAGTCATCTCTTATACACGAAAACATAGATTCAACCCCAGTTGCAGTTGGTCCTGCCTCCCACCTGGTCTCCTTGCCAAACAAGAGGAAGTGGACCAGAGTTGTTTGTGTTTTGTTTTACAATCTCTCAGCCATCTGACATTCATTCCATCATTGACTCAATCTTTCAACCACCCATTCATACACTCACCAAATAGACACTAAATGCCTGTTGTATCAGCAATACTGTTTTGCAGAAAGTTTCACCCTGAATCAAGAAGAGTTGATACAAATTACAAATGATATACTGTGATGATGAAAACATTTATTGACACCAATAAACTATGTATCCTCATTCAGATTCTCATTCATTCAGATTTTACAAATACTGAGATGTGCAAACACTCTCTCAGATGTTTCCAGTCATGTTAGCATGCAGCGAGACCGGCTCAAAATTTGTAATATGGAAGGGAAATCTGCAGCTGTCTGGAATATTTAGCAATGTTAAATCTCTCCTTGTCCTTATTTACATCTCTAAAATTTGGAAAACAGAAGAGTATAAAGGTAGAAAAAAACTATTATTTCAACATTCTGAAATAACCACTTTTAATATTTTAGTCTTTAGTTTTTTAACTTTTTTATGCAAAAATTTAAATTTATATATAAATGTATAGATATACAGAGATAGAAATCTATATATATTTTCTACCAAAAAAGCATCCTATACATAGTATTTGATAGCTATATATTCATTTATCAAGTATCTAATGGGACTTTCCAGGTCAGTGAATATTCTTCTATAACATTGTTTTTAGTAACTACATATCCATGGCATGCACATGACATATTTCAGTCAATCCTATTATGGAATATTTAAGTTGTTTCTGAATTTTTGATATTGTAAATTATACTATGGTATCAGTCAGCTATTGTTAAAATAATGTTCAGTAACAAACCACTACAAAACTCAGTGTCTTAAAATAATAATCTTTATATTTGTGGATCTACTGCTCAGCCATGGCAGCTGTGGTTCCCTGTATACATTGGCAATTCACGATCTTCTCCATGTGGCTCTCTTCTTCCGTGAAACATTAGGTTATCTGGGGTATGCTATTTTATGGCAACAGCAGGAACAAACTTGACTTTGCGAGCACATTCTGAATCCTTGGCGACATTACAGCTGCCCATAAAAAAATTGTCCAAAGCAAATCATAACCAAGCTCAAAGTGTACTCCAACTTTTGTAAAGAAAAACCCCAACAGGACATAGTAAAAAGCTTGGATACCGAGAAGGGTGAAGAATTTGGGACAAGAGTGTATCTATCACAATTACAGTAAACATTTTTGTATGTATCACTTAACACATATCTCTTTTTAAATGTTGTTTCTTTAGGATTACTTCCTAAAAGCTGGGTTGGACAATATGCTTTCACTAGTGTATATACATGTACCTAATCTTCCCAAATCACATGCTCTCAGGTATAGAAATCTGCTATATACTTAAGCTCCACTCCATGAATTTAAGCCAGCCTTCTCAAGCTTGCCGATACTCCCTTTATTTCCAAGATTCTTTTGTTTCTTAAATTTCAGCTTTTATTTTAGGTTCAGGCGGTACATGTGCAGGTTTTTACATGGGTATGTTGTGTGACTGAGGTTTGGGATATGAATGATCCTGTCACCCAGGTAGTCAGCATAGTACCCGGCAGGTAGTTTCGCAGCGCTTTCCCTTCTTTTTTCCTCCCACTTCTACTAGTCCCCAGTGTCTGTTGTTTGTTGTTCTTACTTTTTATTTATTTATTTTTTTGAGACAGAATCTTGCTCTGTCACCCAGGCTGGAGTGCAGTGGCCAATCTCAGCTCACTGCAACCTCCACCTCCCAGGTTCAGTGGATTCTCCTGCCTCAGCCTCCCAAGTAGCTGGGATTACAGGTATGCGCCAGTATGCCCAGCTAATTTTGTATTTTTCTTAGAGATGGGGTTTTGCCATGTTGGCCAGGCTGGCCTCGAACTCCTGACCTCAGGTGATCCACCCATCTTGGCCTCTCAAAGTGCTAGGATTACAGGCATGAGCCACTGTGCCCAGCCTGCTGTTCTTATCTTGATATCCATGTGTACCCAATGCTTAGCTCCCGTTTATAAGTGAGATCAATGTGTTATGTGGTTTTCTGTTACTGCATTGATATCCATGTGTACCCAATGCTTAGCTCCCGTTTATAAGTGAGATCAATGTGTTATGTGGTTTTCTGTTACTGCATTAATTCACTTAGGATAATGGCCTCCTGCTGCATCCCTGTTGCTGCAAAGGACACAAATTCATTCTTTTCTATGGCTGCATAGTATTCCATAGTATATATGTACCACATTCTCTTTATCTAATCCACCACTGATGGGCACCTAGATGGATTCCATGCCCTTGCAATTGTATATAGTGCTGCAATGAACATATTAGTGCATGTATCTTTTTGGTAGAATGATTTCTTTTCCTTTGGGTATATTTGCAGTAATGAGATTGCTGGGTCAAATGGTAGTTCTGTTTTACTTTATTTGAGAAATCTTCAAACTGCTTTTCACAGTGGCTAAACTGATTTTCATTCCCACGTACAGTGTATAAGTGCTTCCTTTTCTCTGCAGCCTTGCCAGCATCAGTTATATTTTGACTCTTTTACAATAGCCATATTGATTGATGTAAGATGGTATCTCATGGTGGTTTTGATTTTCATTTCTGTAATGATTCGTGATGTTGAGCATTTTTTCATGTTTGTTGGCTGCTGGTATATCTTCTTTTGAGAAGTGTCTGTTCATGTCTTTTACCAACTTTTTAATGGGGTTTGTTTCTTTTTGCTTGTTGAATTATTCAAATTTTGTATAGATTCTGGATATAGACCTTTGTCAGATGCATAGTTTGTGAATATTTTCCCCCATTCTGTAGGTTGTCTGTTTACTCTGTTGATAGTTTATTTTGCTTTGCAGAAGCTCTTTAGTTTAATTAGGTCCCATTTATCTATTTTTGTTTTTCTTGCAATTGCTTTTGAGGACTTACCCGTAAATTCTTTCTCAAGGCCTGTGTCAGAATGCTGTTTCCTAGGTTTTCTTCCAGGATTTTTATGGTTTTGGGTCTTATATTTAAATCTTTTTTTTTTTTTTTTTTTTTTTTGAGATGGAGTCTCACACTGTGACCTGGGCTGGAATGCAGTGGTGTGATTTTGGCTCACTGCAACCTCCGCCTCCTAGGTTCAAGCGATTCTCCTGCCTCAACCTCCCTAGTAGCTGGGATTACAGGTGTCCACCACCACACCCAGCTAATTTTTGGTATTTTTAGTAGAGATGGGATTTCACTATGTTGTCCAGGCTGGTCTCAAATACCTGACCTCGTGATGCACCCGCCTCGACCTCCCAAAGTGCTGGGATTACAGGTGTGAGCCACCACGCCTGGCCATATTTAAATCTTAAATCCATCTGCATATGGCTTGCCAGCTATCCCAACACCATTTATTAAATATTCCTCATTGCTTATTTTTGTCAACTTTGTCAAAGGATCAGATGACTGTAGGTGTGTGGCTTTCTTTCTGGATCCTCTATTCTGTTCTATTGGTCTATGTGTCTGTTTTCATATCAGTACCATGCTATTTTGATTACTATGGCCTAATATGGTTGAAAGTCAGGTAATGTGATGCCTGTGGCTTTGTTCTTATTGCTTAGAATTTTTTTCGCTGTTCAGTCTCTTTCTTTTGGTTCCATAAGAATTTTAGAACAGTTTTTTTCTAATTCTGTGGAAAATGACATTTGTAGTTTGATAGAAATACTGTTGAATCTGCAGATTGTTTTGGGCAGTAGGGACATTTTAATAGCATTGATTCTTTCAATTCATGAGTATGGAATTTTTTTCCATTTGTTTGTGTCATCTTTTATTTCTTTTAGCAGTGTTTTTAGTTCATGTTTTAAAAATACCATTGCCTGAGTTCTGTCACAAAGATTTTTATTTAATTGGTCTTGGATGGGGCTTAAACAATGGTATCCTACCAAAATTCACCCCTAGTATTTTAGTATGTGTACAGTTAAGAGTTATTGCTCCAAACCCTCAAAATTTTGCTGAGAGTTGATGGGTATTGCTATTTGGCTGCACCCAACCACTCACCCTCCCAGCCATCCTCCCCATTCCCTAACCCACACACACATACACCTACCCTCTGGACATTGTTTTCTTTATTTTTCTTTTTGTTTCTTTTTCCTCCAGGAAGAAGAGAAAGGCTTGTTTGTTGTTACCAAAACAACACTAGACTTCAGTAAAAACTTTCCCAAAGGAATTTGTGACATTGAAATTGCCCCTTGGGCTTTCTTATTTCAATTCTGACATATAAAGAACATAGAATTCATCACTGTCATTATTTCAACAAGAAATTCCTACAATAAAGAAAAGGCAATGACTTCTCTTGGACCTTTTAAAAAACTGAGGTTGCAGGATAAGGATAAGTTACTACCCTGAAATCAGGTGAGACAGGCACATCTGGAGAGATATAGCCACTGTAATCTGAAGCAGAAGAGTCTGGAGCCATAAACCGGGAGAAACATGATGCTCATGACTCAACACAGCAGGTCTGTACATGCTGTCCTTAGAAGGACTTGCCAGAGGGACATAGATGAAGCTGGAAGGCCATCATTCTCCACAAACTAACACAGGAACAGAAAATCAAACACCGCATGTTCTCACTTGTAAGTGGGAGTTGAACAATGAGAACACATGGACTCAGGGAGGGAAACATCACACACCGGGGCCTGTTGAGAGGTCGGGGGCTAGGGGACGGAGAACATTAGGACAAATACCTAATGTATGTGGGCTTAGATGACAGGTTGATAGGTGTAGCAAACCACCATGGTACATGTATACCTATGTAACAAACCTGCACGTTCTGCACATGTATCCCAGAACTTAAAGTAAAAAATAAAAATAAAAAAAAGATCTGCTGAAAGGTTGGCTCTTGGCTGATGTTTGGAAACTTGGATTTCAGGGGAGTTACTACCATTCCCAGACCTAATAACAGGGCTCACTTTGCCTAAACTGTTTGTACAAACCAGGCAGTTTATTCTAAACACTATTTTTCTTCTGGGAGTCTGGAATTTTGTTATGTGCTATGCAGAGGATGACCTCAATAAATATTTTGGGCACTGAGTCTCTAATAAGCTTTCCTGGTAGGTAACATTTAATATGCATTGTCACAACTCATTGCTGTAGGAATTAACAGCAGACTGCGTGCTTCCTCTGGGAGAAGACTCTGGGGAGCTTGAGCCTGTTTTCCACCAGACTTCATCCTATACATCTTTTGCCCTTCATACTTTTGCTTTGTATCATTTTACTATAGAAAATTATAACTGCATGATTATGGGCTGAGTTCTATGTGTCCTCTTACTAAATCATTAAAACTGGGGGTGGTCTTGACCCCCCCATAGAAATACTTATTACATTTGATGAATTGCAGGAGACTAAGTGTAGACAAAGTGACAGGAACTATTGAAGATCATTGTTTTTTTGGGGGGTTCCCAAATTTTCATGGGCTTTATCCCCAGAAACTCCGACCAGTTTTTATGGTGAAGATTTGATAAATATCCTCACTTTTTATTAATGGAGAAAGGGGAAGAACAATCATTGTGAAGTATACTCATAACCTTCTATGTAAGCAAATCCTACTCTCCAAGGGAAAGTCTTTGCCAGAAACTTCTACCAGAAAGAAAATTTCTTCCATTCAGTATCATTCAGTCTTCCCAATTCACCTAAAGGAACAGGATATCCAATAGAAGTCAGAGTATCAAGGAAAAGGATGGAGAACATTCTAGTCAAGTAAAGAATTAGAGACTATTGAGAACAAGCTGTACCACTGGAGAAACAACTTTGGAGAACACGGCTCCAATATGCAAGCCCACTAAAAGACTGTGATTTAATGGGAAGATTATAGAACACTCCCCATCCCACAGACATGACTGAAAAAAGACTACCTTATAAATATAATTGATTATGCCTGAAAGAAATACAAGACATAAACTTTAACTAGAACTACTTAGGGACACCCAAGGGAATTAAAACAAGGATGCTATAGCAATATGAAGCCTCTGATACCTATAGCTATAACAAACATCAAACAGAGGCCACATCCTAATTAGATAAACAAGTATCCTCACATTATAGTTCTATTTATTTCAGTTCCTAATACCTGATACAATATGTCCAGCCTCTAATGAAATTACAAGGCATGAGTAAAGGCAAGAATGAACACCATTTGAAGAAACAAAGCAATAATCAGAACCAGATTCGGATATGACAGAATGATAAAATTAGCAGCCAGGGAATTTAAAATGACTACAATTGAATTGTTAAGGGCTATACCAGACATAAAAGTAGATAATATGCAATAACAAATAGGTAATATAGAGAGATAAATGGAAAAACTAAAAAATAATAAAAAACAAATGCTAGAAACAAAAAAAATGCTATAACGAATATGAACAGTGTCTTTGATGGGGTCATCCATTGACTATAAATGACTGAGGAAAGAATCAGGGCTGGAAGACTGGTGAATAAAAATTTCCCAAACTTAAATACAAAGAAAATGAGTGTATGCTGGGGGTGGGGGGAGACAGAATTTCAAGAACTCTGGACCAATTTTAAAAAATGTAACATGTATATAATTAGGATAAAAGGATAAAAAGAATAAGAGAAGAATAGGAGAAATATTTGAAATAATAATGGCTGACAACTCTCCAGAATTAATGAGATAGACTAAACAAAATCTTGGAGAATAACAAGCAGGTAAATTACCAAAACATGCACACACACACACACACACACACACACACACACACACACACACACACAGACATACCATATTTAAATTTTAGGAACCAGAGACAATAGGAAAATTTTGAGAAAGAGAGAAGGGGAGAGAGAGAGTAAGAGACTTTACTTATACAGAAATAAGAATAGAATGAGAATTATGACAGATTTCTTATCAGAAATCATGTAAGCAAGAAGAGAGTTGGTAAAATATTTGAATAGCTGAAAGAAAAAAATCAACCTAGACTTATATGCAGTGAAATTCTTAAAAGACATTTTTCAGTCAGAGAAAAAATGTTATAGGTAAAAAATTTAGATATTTGTAAAGGAAAAAAAGCATAAAAAGAGGAATAAATGAAATTAAAAGAAAATTAACATTTTTTTATTCTTAGTTCATCTAAATAATTACTATACAAAGTAATAATAGAATCAATATATTGGGTGAATATAGCACATGAATAAATGAGGTAAATAAAAACAATGTCACAAGGTATGGAAGGGAGAATTTGGGAAGAATATGTTCTAAGGCACTACATATGAAAGCAATATAGTATTATTTGAAGCGAAATTATATTAATTATAACTGCATAAAGAAAACTCTATGCACCCGATATTTTAAAACATAAATATAACTGATATGTTAAGAGAGGAAATATAAAATGCTCCATTAAAACCAGAAAAGCAGAAAAATGAAGAAAAATAAGAAACAAAGAAAAATTCAATGAATAAAAACCAAGAATATTAATAATATCTTTAAATGTAAATAGTATAACTTTACAAATTTAAAGACAAAGACTTATCAGAATGAATAAAATTAAAACCAAACTATGTAATCTACAGAAAACTAACATAATAATCCTATAAGTTAAAAATAAAGAAATGGAGAAAGACATACCATGCTAACACTAATTAGAAGAAAGCTGAAGGAGCTTTGACAATTTCAGACAAAGCAGACTTCAAAGCTGGGATGATTGTCAGGAATAAAGAAGAAATGCTGTATATTGATAAATGTGTCAGTTCTTTAAGAAGAATAACAATGCTGAAAGTGTATACCCTAAACAAAATACATTAAGCAAAAAGTGAAAAAACTTATTAGTAGGCAAATCCACTATTGTAGTCAGAGACTTCAACACAGTTTATTAGTAACTGACATATCAACCAGGCAGAAAATCAGTAAAGATGTAGATGACCTAAACAGCACTATCAATCAACTTGATCCAATTGACATTTAAATAATTCACTCCATCTAACAACACCAGAATACACGTTTTTCACAAGCTCATATGAAACACTTACCAAAATAGACCACATTCTTGGCCATAAGATACAACTAACATATAAAATAATTGAAATCATGCAAAATATGTTCTCAGACCATAATAGAATAAAACTAAAAATTAATAACAAAAAGAAAGCTGAAAAATTACCAAATATTCAAGAATGAAACAATATGCTTCCTAACACACAGATCAAAAAATATATTTCTCAAGAAAAATTAAAATGTATTTTGAACAGAATGAAAATAAAAATTCAGAAGGGGTTTCAAGATGGCTGACTAGGGACATTTGACACTTGCACCCTCCATGAAGAAGAATCAAAACAGTGAGTAGATAATCACACTTTGAATGAATCATTTAAGAGAGAATACTGAAATTTAACAGAAAAGTGACAGGAAACATCTAAGGCAAGGAAGGAGAGGGAAGCTAGGCAGTCTGCTCAGCCAAGATCAGCTGGGAGCCTGGAAAGGCTCCTCAATGTGGAGAAAGTGAAGTGAGAGACTCCCATTAGTCTAAATTCCCACCATGGACTCCTGCAATTCTAGCCATAGGAGAGCCCCTTGACCCTCGCAGGCCCTGAGACTAACACAGGCAGTTGCCTGGAAACATTGCTTCAGAGAGGAAGCTCATCTTGAGTCTTAAGCACCTGGTGAGACCTAAGCATCCACATTGCAGGGCCATTTTGAGAGCCCAGCCCACAACAGACTATATCCTGCCCTGGGCCCATCAGCCCCTGCATCTTTACATTCCTGAAGCCCAACTGACATCCTTTGCCTGCAGCCACCACTGCTGCTGGATGCTGCTGCTATAGATAAAGTGCAAGCTACTGGCAGTGACACCAGCCCTGGTGACACTGCTGCCACTGACAGCAACCTCACCTTCCAGAGTAGCAGGTGCACAGTGCACTTGCATGTGCCCTGAGGAGAGGCTTCCCCATCTACCACCACCACTGCTGCCTCCAACCAAGGGGGAACCTAAAGATCACCTCATTCCTGCCCACCACAACCAATACCCATACATATCACTGGGGTTGCTGGGCTGGCCACAGATACTATATTAACCCACTCAGCCTGTTGAAACCATCACCAACACCAGTGCAGACAGCTTGGGAGCCAAATGGTTGCCCTACCATTGCTGCTGCCATCAACCACACCAAGCCTATTTCCCAGGGATCTGAGAACCTGTCCACCAATATGACCTACTGATGTCACAGCTGACACTCAAGCAAGGTACCTGGAGGTCCAAGAACTGGCCAACCCTCAACCACTAACACTGATACCAGCATATACCACTCTCAGACCAAAAGACAAGCATGCTTAGCCTGCCACTGCCACCACTGGGGCCTGAGCACTGGCTTACCTAGCTTCCCCATCCTCAGCAAAACTTCACCACAATCTCCACTGATAACTGCACCCTAAGCTACTGGGGAAATCACATATATCACTGACACTGTTTATAGCTGAAGAAAATATATGAAGACAATGTTACTGCTTACACCCAGAACCAAAGCCAAAGTGCCCTAATCAACCAACACCATAGATATATCTTCAGGAAAATGTTTTCCCCATGAAAGTGATCCAAAAACGTAGACATGACCGTTACATTAAATGCACAGATGTCAATGTAAGGATACAGGGAACATGAAAAGGCCAGGAAATATGACACCTGCAAGAAAATGCAGCAATTCTGCAGCAACAGGTTCTAATGAAAAAGCAGTATATAAAATGCCACAAAAATTCAAAATAATGATATTTTAAAAGCTCATTTAGATAAAAACATAGATATACAATAAAAAGAAATCAGAAAAGTAATTCACAATATAAATGAGAAACTTACCAAAGAGATAGGATACCATAAAGAAGAACCAAACAGAAATCCTGGAATTAAAGAATTCAATGAATGAAATGAAATATACATTCAAGAGCTTTGACAATAAACTCGATCAATTAGAAGAAAAAAATTTCAGAACTTTAAGATAAGTCTTTTGAAATAACAGTCAGACAAAAATAAAGAAAAATAATAAAAAAAAGAATGAACAAAACCAACATGACATATGGGACACCACAAAGTGCCCAAATATTTGAATTCTTAGTGTTCTAGAAAGTGCAGAAAAGACCAAAGGGGTAGAAAATCAATTTAATAAAATAATAGCTGAAAATTTCCCAAGCATACCAAGAGATTTAGGCATACAGATACAGGGAGCTCAGAAATCCTCAAAATGATACAACCTGGAAAGGTCTTCCTCACTGCACGGAGTAGTCAAACAGTCAAAAATCAAAGACAAAGATAAAATTCTAAAACAGCAAGAAAAAAAGTATCTAGTCACTTATAAGATAAATCCCAAATGACAAGCAACAAATTTCTCAACAGAAACCTCACAGGCCAGGAAAGAATGAGTTGATACATTCAAAATGCTGAAACAAACAAAACAATGCCAACCAAAAATACTATACCCAGCAAGGTTAACCTTTATAAATGAAGGGAAAATAAAGTATTTCTCAGATAAGCAATAGCTGAGGAAATCCATTACCACTATACCACACCTACAAAAAATGCTTAAGAGGGTCCTATACCACAAAGAAAAAAAGCAGTATGTCTCATGCATTGTATCATGAAAACACACACAAGCATAAAACCCACTGGTCGAGCAACTGCACAAATAAAAAAGAGAAAGGATTCAAATATTACCACTACAGAAAGCCACCAAACCACAATGACAATAAGATAGAAAAGAGGAACAAAGGATATACCAAACAATAATAAAACAATTAATGAAATGACAGGAATAAGCCTTAACATATCAATAATAATATTGAATATGAATGGATTAAACTTCCCACTTAAAAGATATAGAATGGCTGAATGAATATAAAAAGTGTGACCCAACTATATGCTGTTCACAAGAAAGTGACCTCACTAATAAAGACTGAAGGTAAAAAGGACTGAGAAAGATATTCCATGCAAATGGAACCCAAAAGTGACCAAAAGTCACTGTACGTATAATAGATAAAACATATTTAAAATCAAAAACAGGGAAAAGAAACAAAGAATGTCGTTATATAATGATAAAGGGACCAATTCAGCAAGAAAGCATAACAATTCTCATATATGCATCTAGTACAGGAGCACCTAGATATATAAAGCAAATATTACTATTTCTAAAGGGAGAGATAGACTCCAATGCAATACAATTGGAGTCTTTAGCACTCCACTCTCAGCATTAGACAGAACATTTTGAAAGAAAATTAACAAAGAATCATTGGATGTAAACTGCACTTTAGATCAAATGGATTTAACAGACATTTAAAGAACATTTTATTAAACAGCCACAGAATACACATTCTTCTCATCAGCACATAGAAAATTATCTACAATAGACTATATGTTAGATTATAAAATAGGTCTCAACAATTTTTTTAAAAAATCAAAATTATATCAAATATCTTCTCAGACTACAATGGAATAAAAGTAGAAATAAATAACGGTAAGACCATAGAAAACTGTACAAATTCATGGAAAGTAAACAACATGCTACAAAGTGACCAGCGGGTCAATGAAGCAAGTCAAAAAAAATTTTGAAACAAAAATTAAAACATGACATTCCAAAATCTATGGGATACAGCAAAAACATTAAGAGGGAAGTTTATAGCAATAAATGCCTACAACAAAAAGTGGAAAGATTTCAAATAAACAATCTCATGATCTACCTCAAAAAATAAGAAAAGCAATAATACACCAAATTCAAAATTAGTAGAAGACAAGAAATAATAAAGATCAGAGAAGACCTAAACATAATAGAGACTAAAAATACAAAGGATTAGTGAAATGAGAAGTTGGAATAAAGTGATAAACTGCTAGCTAGACTAACCGAGGAAAAAGGAGAAGAAAACCAAAAAAATCAGAAATAAAAAAGGAGACATTTCAACTGATACCATAGAAATACAAAAGATTGGAGACTATTAGCAACAACTATATGCTAACTAACTGGAAAACCTAGAGGAACTAAACATATTTCTGGACACATTCAACCTACTGAGACTCAATCAGGAGGCAACAGAAAATCCAAAGAGACAAAAAACAAGTAATGATACTGAATCACTAATAAAAAATAAATCCCAACAAAGAAAAGCCCATGACTGGATGGCTTCATTGCTAAATTCTACTAAATTTACAGAAAAGAACTAATATCAATTCTTCTCAAACTATTCCCCCACCAAAAAAAAAAAAGGAATTCCCCTTAACTAAATCTGAGATGAGGTCATCATCATTCTGATACCAAAAGCAGACAAGAATGCAACAAATAAAGAAAAATATAGGCCAATATAAATGCAAATGAGCTTAACAAAACACTAGCAAACAGAACTCAACAGTTCATCCAAAAGATTATACACCATAATCCAGTGGGTTTTATACATGGGATGGAAGCATGGTCTAATGTACACAAATCAATAAATGTGATACATTACCTCAACAGAACGAAGAACAAAAAATGTAATCATCTCAAAAGATCCAGAAAAAGCATTTGATAAAATTTAGAATTCTTTCATGATAAAAACTCTTGACAAACTAGGCATGGAAGAAACATACCTCAACAAAATATAGGCCATATATGACAAACCCACAACTAACATCATACTGAATGGGAGAAAGCTGAAAGTCTTAAAGAACTGGAAGAAGACAAGGATACTAACTTTCACCACTTCTACTCAAAATAGCAGTAGAAGTCCTAGTTAGAGAAATAAGGCAAGATAAAGAAATAAGAGGCATTTAAATTGGAGAAAAGGAAGTCAAATTGTCCCTCTTTACAGATAACATGATCTTATATCTAGAAAAAGCTCCACCAGAAAAATAAAACATAGAGCTTATAAATTCAGTAAAGTTGCAAAATATAAAACCATATGAAAAATTTATTAACAGAAATTTTTATTTTTCGTACAGTTTTATATTTTGCAACTTTACTGAATTTATTTTTCATTTTTACACACCAATAATAAACTAGCAGAGAAAAACAAATCAAGTAAACAATACCATTTATAATAGCTACAAATATAAAATACCTTAAAATACATTTAACCAAGGAGGTGAAAGATTTCCACAAACAAAAATGCAAAACACTGATGAAAGAAATTGAAGAGGACACAAACAAAAAGACATCCCATGCTCATGGATTGGAAGAACTAATATTGCTAAAATAACCATAGTACCCAAAGCAATCTAGAGTTTCAATGCAATCTCTTCAAAATACCAATGTCATTTTTCCCAGAAATACAAAAAACAATTCTGAAACGTGTATGGAATAAAAAAAGAGCCCAAAGAACAAAGCAATCATAAGTAAAAAGAGCAAAGCTGGAGTCATCACAGTATCTGACTTCAAAATATATTACAAGGGTTTGGTGTGGCGTCTCATGCCTGTAATCCCAGCACATTGAGAGGCCAGTGTGGGGGGTTGCTTGAGCCCAGGAGTTCAAGACCAGCCTGAGTAACATAGTGAGACTCTGTTTCTACCAAAAGTAAATATATTTGGTCATGGTGGCACATGCCTGTAGTCCCAGCTACTCAGGGGGCTGAGGCTGAAGGATTGCTTGATTTCAGGAATTTGACACTGCAGTGAGCTATGTATGATTGCACCACTGCACTCTTGCCAGAGTGATAGAGCAAGACCTCGCACCCTTCCTAATATATATTACAAGGCTATAGTAACCAAAACATGCTTGGTATTAGTATAAAAACAGTCACATAAAACATTGGAACTAAATAGAAAACCCAAAAATAAATTCACATATTTATAGCCAAGTAATTTTCAACAAAAGCCCCAGGAACATACATTGGAGAAAGGACAGCTTCTTTAATAAATGGTGCTTGGAACACCACACAGCAAAGGAAACAATCAATAGAGTGAAGAGACAAAGAGACAACCTTTTGAATGACAGAAAATATTTGTAAGTTATTCATCTGGCAAGAGAATAATATTCACAGTATACAAGGAACTCAAACAACCTAACAGTAAAAAACAAAACAAAGCAAACAAACAAAAACCAATCTCATTAAAAGGTGGGCAACAGGCATGAATAGATAATGTCAGAAAATAAGAAATACAAATGGCCAACAAGTATATAAAAAATGCTCAACA